>NW_025942706.1:321754-453190 GCF_000764305.2 Hyalella azteca
CGACAAGAGAGCAGGCAAGACTCGACAAGAGAGCAGGCAAGACTCGACAAGAGAGCAGGCAAGACTCGACAAGAGAGCAGGCAAGACTCGACAAGAGAGCTGGCAAGACTCGACAAGAGAGCTGGCAAGACTCGACAAGAGAGCGGCGCGTGACCTCAGCGCGTGACTCTCACTCACGCTCGTCATGCACTTCCTGTCGCAGCGGCTCCGTGGCACGCGGGATGCGTGCGGTTGTTCCCGTAGCCTCGTACGTAGGAATAACACTGCAGCGGTCGCCCCGTAAGAATAGCACTGCGGTTACGTAGCGGTTGTTTACGCGTCAGCAACGCACTGGAACACTCAAGGATCTGCACCAGTTTTGCGTGACGCAAAAATCAGCTGAGAATTTTTCATGACATTTCCGCGGCCGCTGAATTGCCGACGGTAAGACGCCGAAAAAGATGGCATGCAAGCTTCCATAATTTTAATCCGCATAGAGAAGCCTTAATGTCTTGAGTAATGTTGCGTACTGACATGATAATTAGTGGACATTGTGGCACATAGTATCCTCACCACATTGCCTTATTCTTGCGGATGAATACCACGTTTATGGTGCAGGAGTTTAGGTAACCTGGTTTTTATTCTGGTACACTCAAGGAAATCCATGAAAATTATCCAAATATAGTGATGCACTACATGCCTTGCGTGAAGCAGCCTGCCGACCAATATGCAGTTTGGGCCAGCAATAAGTAGGCATCACTTAATTGCCCATCGTGTCTCACTATTCGCAAAATGTAACCCATTAATTGTTCTGCGTGTAGGACAGGACGGTAGAAGGTAGGGTACAATATTGACATGTTTTTTATCCAGTTCATCACATAGGAAAAATGACCGAACACGAACGATGTTAATTCCACACTAACTTGTTGTTCAAGACCGGCTGTCAGGGCTGATGTGCTGAACTCAAGTTAGTGCGTGAGAAAGATTCCATGAGTTTGTGAGTTTGGTGTGCAAAGAAGAAAAACAAGTTAAATTAAAAGGCGAATGAAACATTAAGTTAAAATGAAAGGCGAATGAAACATTAAGTTAAAATAAAAGGCAAATGAGAGAATACTTTCTAAAGCATATGATTTTTTATCGATAAATAGATTGCCTGAACTCGAATATTTAGTAAATGTTAGAGTATAATTACTTATCACGAAAAAACATATCTTATGAATAAAAAGAAAATTAGGCACATTGCATATCCTTTACAAGAAAAATTAGTTTGGCAAATCTATTCACTTTAGTTAATCCTCATTTATCTTCAACAGAGCCTCGCTGTAATGCGACACTCTGCTTTACGTTGCCGTTTAATTGTTTATTCCACTTTCTTTCAAATAGATATAACGATAATATTTTAATATTAAAATTTCTGTCTTTATTTTGAACAAAAAATTATTCCCAAAATAAAAAAAGTTGTACTGTTGCTCTGCAGGCTTATTTTTGAAAGTAATTTTGCTACCCACATAGGTATTATAGTAGGCATGTGGTCTTATAACTTTATACTGACGCCATCGATGGCCACAAAACTGTTATATACGCACAGCAAACGCCCTCGCGTCACCACAGCACAGCAGGTGCAATATATGGTGCAGCTGTGTGACTCATCATATTAGTTGACTTTCTTGATTTGTGACGTCACATCAATGCGTAAGTGATATCATGAAACTTTTCATCATTTTACATATGAATGGAACGTATGTTTGAATTTAAAAGGAATAATCATTATTTGATAAATAATCATGAGAGCCTGCAATAAAACAGGAGTCGTTTGAAGCAGCAATGTAGGCCTATTCTGTACAAAGTGGATGCAGGACAAGCAACAAGATGATTGCTTGTTTACAGCTGCCAGTGCGTGCAGCTATACAATCAATAAACATCTGCAGTGTGCACACACCACAATATAGCTGCATCGTTCATAACTTTGGTCGTAACGTCTGAAGCAGTCACGCCTGCTGGTAATAAATTTCACACAAGCTTCATTTACGCAGCAGCTCGACAACCGCAATAACGATATCCGTACATAGCAGAAGTTCGCTAATTATCTTCAAGGAAAATGTCTCGTGCGAAATTACGCGATGGAAGCACGCACTTGAATTGAGAGTTGCTGGTATTTATGGCAAAGTAATCGAGAGTATTATATGTAATTATTAATTTAATGAGGGTACTCGATCAACTTAATTCTTCATGAGGGCACTCGATCAACTTGATTTTGCTGCTTGAAAGAATCGCTTCACTTGTTGGCTCGTCATCGATCTAAGCAAGCGTTGAATAGATTATTTTAATATCCTAATATTATTATAAATACATCATAATTTTAAGACTCCCCTAAAACTTGTTTACCATCATTCTATATGCTTCGATAACGGTACGGGGACTCAGTTAAATAAACGAGTCCAACTTCCCATATAATGACACTCTCTTACCCACTGAATTTGTATTCTCACTTCAAGTTATATTAAAGCATGAACTGTGAAATAGAACGAGCCGTAGCTATTGCCTAGGCCACATAATTTTTCAAGAGTAGTTTCAGGAATAAATGGTACGCTGGAGAATGTGAGGCTCTCTATATTCGCTCTTCCAAATTCAACAAGGAACGCACATTCCAGGCAGGAACGGGAACGAGCAGAAAATGTCGGGAATGTTGGCATTATAGGCACGCATGCATGGGAGCGGCTGGAATCCCCCTAAGCGGGAGCAATTGCTTGATGTGGCAGGTGCCTGATGTGGCAGGTGCTTGATGTGGCAGGTGCTTGATGTGGCAGGTGCACATCATTAATTGAAGATCATCGGCGCAACAAGGGCGGCCAAATGTCTGCGGCCGACAATATTGGTGCGATTCTTGAGCTCGATCCATAAACATCTAAAATTCAGAGCAGAGAATAGATATGCAATTTCATTTCGGAATCGCAAATTTGGGTCTGAGTTACAATTGATTTCGGGTGCTTATACTGCCAACCACCGACAGATATCTGAACACAAAACGAAATATTGAGCCGACCGACCGACTCTATACCTAAGTTGGATGAAAGCAAAAACGCACTGCACCAAATTATTAATTAAGTTCCCCCAGTCTAAACTTCACTCATTGAATCATAAGAAAAAGCAGCGCAGGATGACGCATCAATTAAATTATGATATATGCAGCGAGGTCTCGCTATCTGTAAACTCTCATCGGACGAACGTTGATCTCTCCGACAGAAGGAACCTCCAGCAAGTGATCAGATGATCAGTTGGTGATCTAGTCTGGTGTGGGGGTGGAGGGGGACTGTAAAGCGATATAGAGGGGTTTCTTATATTGTTGATGGAATACATGAGTGTCCAGGCTGTACACTGTCCGGGCTAGACACTGTCCAGGCTGTACAATTAATGTCCAGGCTGTATACTGTCCGGGCTGTACACTGTCTAGGTTAGACACTGTCCAGGCTGTACAATATCCAGGCTGTACACTGTCCAGGCTGTACACTGTCCAGGATGTACACTGTCCAGGCTGTACAATATCCAAGCTGTACACTGTCCAGGCTGTACAATATCCAGGCTGTACAATATCCAGGCTGTACAATATCCAGGCTGTACACTGTACAGGCTGTATACTGTACAGGCTGTACACTGTACAGGCTGTATACTGTACAGGCTGTACACTGTAAAGACTATACAATGTAGATGTACAGTGTACAGGGCTGATGGAGCGCACAGCAGTAGAGGATGTCTCGGTCTCCCCGCCATTGTGACGAGGCAGCGTTGCGCAACGCCAGCTTCCTGGCCGTGTTGCACATGCCAGTGTCGCGACACAAGCGTTACGCAACGTCCTGCTACAACACCTTGTTGCCATACGGCGTGTTGCCGGCCTGCGTGTTGCCATAGTCGCTGGACTGGACAGCCTTCGCGTGTTGCCGGCCTGCGTGTAGCCAGCCAGCGTCGCCAGACAGCCTCAGTACTCGCAAAGTTGGCAGTTCCTCAACCTAACGTATACCGAGTACATGTCACGTACCACGTACACGGACATGCCTGTTACACGTCACGTATCACACAAGCTACAGTGACAGAGCATCTCCACCGCAACGTAAAGAAGTAGCGGCCCTCAGATCTGCACGCGACCTGATGTCTTCTAATCAAGCGACGTTCTCTGTTTACTGGCCTTCTTCGGTCAGATGTCAGAGGGCATGAGGTGCAATCAGTCCACCATAACCATGCATGGAAGGTTAACCTGAAACCTGGAACGCGACCATGCGCAGTTTCCCACGAAGTGACTCGACCCACCTAAATGCCAGAGCACACACTGCAGCATACACAGTATACGTGGTATACAGAGTGCAGTATAAGGATGCTAAGGAGACGGAATACAGAGTAGACGCAGTATACAGAGTACATGCACGCAGTATATGAAGAGTAGACTAAAGATACAGTATATACAGAGTACACGCAGTATACAGAGCACACGCATTGTGCAGAGTAAAGACTCAGTTCGTTTTAAGCTGACATAAAAAATTTCTACCTATCGCTCAAATTTCAAGCGATTCAATACATTTCACTTTATCATCATCACCTAAACACAAGGCAAAATAAGAATTTTACCAAATAAGAATCAAAAATACTGTAATACAAAAAACTTTTATGCCTAGAGATTGTATCTCATTAAACGTGCCTAATTATTAATGATATAAATAAAAAAACACAGCACATTCCCTCACTTCACCGTGCTAAGCCTGCCAAGCCCAGACGTTACCAACCGCGACCTGAGCCCATGCCAGCATCCACTGAGCAAAAATACGCAATAAGAGACATTTACCCATTAGTCTCCTACTGGCATTTACCCTTCTTCTTTCTTACCAATCTGTACCACCTCTTGTTTTTCATAACATGTCTATTTGCACCACACGCAACCACCACATCACAACCAAGACCACCAAGTACCAAATCGACTGCTAAATTTTTAATAATATTCGTTACTTGTAATCGGAATTGATGATCCAAGTTTAATAGAACAAATCACAATTTTGATAAGATTACGCAATGATTTGGGCATTTGGCGGCCCGTCATCACGGCTGTCGTGCGTGTGTCGTGTTGCCACTCATGGGGCTCTGGCTCGTCTTGTTGCTGCGCCGTGCTCCTGCCGCGGTAATCCATACACGACAGCATGACTGAGTAATCCTATTACCTCTCCCTGTATTTGCTCACCTCTCCAGGCCACCACAGTCGCACCATTACCACCACCACTAACACCACCACCACTACCACCACCACCACTACCACCACCACCACCACCACCACCACCACAACCACTACAGCATCACATTCAGTATATATAATCACACCACGTACCTATACACCACAACTCCACCAGACGTTGCAGGCTCCATTAAATCACATGGCTTATAGAAGGCAGCCACTCAATATATAATAGAGCAGCATATCACATTACAATGAGGCGGAATCTCATCTTACAATGAAGCAGCACCTCATCTTTCAATGAAGAAGTACAACTTTTGTATGAATATGACATCATGAAGAGCAGCACAATGAATTCAAGAACATTGATGAATTGACGTGACTATAAATCAGAGAATGAGGGTCACACACTTCCTGATAAATGAATCATATATTTATAGCGCAAATTAAGACGCATGAAGTTTTCCTGAGTGATAAGCAAAAGCGCTGAACCATTCAACGTATAGAAGCCACCAGGAATCATTGCTATTTGTAAAATCGCAAGGTCGTCGCGGAGCTCGGTCGAACTGTCGAGAAAGAACTTCTGGCCCATATTTCCCTATCATATCTCAACACGGACGATCAACACGCACTCAGCCCTACACTAAAATGAATTCAATTGGATTTTACGTCTTGATATTCACAATAAATATAAACAAAAAGCGTCCGTAATGGCAATATAGAGCCCCATGACAGCGAGTATCGGCACAGGCGAGGCACTGCACGAGTCGCGGAGTTCGGCGTTCGTGTCGCCGTCTTGGGGCGCTGAGCGGCGCACATCCGGCGCAGATCTGGGGCCTTAATGACGCCACTTCCTCCTGGTCGGTGCTGGTGTGATGAGCGTGTGATGACGCCGTGTGTGGTGACGCCGTGTGTGTAGTGTATCATAAGCGTCTGCGTGTATAGTGCGGGACCAGCTGGGTGACGGTGTGTAGGTCTGGGCATGGTGTCATCTGAGCGATATGGTGACGGTGTGTGGTGACGGGTCTGCGAGACTATGGTGTGCATGATGTGAGTGTATGATGACCTTGCGTAAGGTGGTCTAGTGTAAGGCGTTACTTGTGGGTATAGTGACGGCCGGTTTGGTGTGCCTGGTGGAATTTGGGCTTAAGATGAACTATATGTGTGAGGTGGTGCGTTTCATCTCTGTGAGTTGTAGGCATGATGATGATGTGTGATGCATTCATCGTGATGACACTGTGGATGTGAGGCGTCGGTTTGTGTAGCGGGCATGTGTGTGCGTTGTGATGATGTGTGTATAAAGACTGGCCAAGGTGTGATGGTTAGAACTTGTCGTGTTGACAGTGCTGACGCTCTGGTGCCATTAGCAGCATGCATGAGTGCTATAACAGGCTCAGTATATACGGGCGCTATATCAGGCTCAGTATACGAGTGCTATATATAGCGCGTGTCGTATATATGCCATATACGACACGCGGGCTTCTTAATTAATAGCGACACTCACGACCTCTAAGTTCGAGCCTGCAAGCCGTCGCGCTGTAAGATATGACGTCTATATATACGACATCGTCTCTGTCATAACATAACATAACATAGTGATGTCGGCTCTGAAGTGTAGGCCTGATGTGGCCTGTCGCCGATTCTTTTCCATTTCGTGCCTTGTTCATAGATCTATATTAAATTTCTGTCCTTTTCGAATCTCGGTGACCACACAACGTTTCCAAACTCTAGACTTGGGCGTACGACGGCAACAAACAACTGCTTCATCGTTATGATATAGAGACGAAAATATAGCGATGGTCAAGTAAAATTGTCACTTTAACATCATCATGTAGCAATTTCTTTATTATTTATCAGCTACCCTACGTGGTTCAATATTACACGCTAATCACATTTTCGTTGTCAATATTTGCTCATGCACCTGAACAAGCGACATGCATGCACTCGGTCAGATCTCTGGAGTAAATATACATTTAGCATTGGTTGAGATCTTCATAGTAAATAGCGATAACATACGCTGACGTCTCTTTTGCAAACAGTAACAACATTCGTGTATATGTCTGTAGCAAATAGCTATAATATCTACCGACATCTCTGTAGAAAACAGCTATGAAATCCATTGACATCTCTGTAGAAAAGAGCTAAAACATTCGTTTATATCTCTGTGCTTAACAGCTGTAAAATTCACTGACATCGTTGTAGAAAACAGTACTAACATTCACTGACATATCTCTGTAGGAAATAGCCATTACATTTGCTGATATCTCGGAAGTAAACAGACCTAATATTAGTTTATATATCTGCAGTTAAACTGCGAAAAAATTCACCAATATCTAGCAAACAGCCATAACATTCATTTATATCTCTGCAGTAAACAACTGTAAAATTCACTAATATCTCTGTAGCCATGACAGATTTTAAATACATTAGTTTTTAAAATACATTCGTTTATGTCTCTGTAGCAAATAGCCATAACATTCTTTTACATCTCTACACTACACTGCTGTAAAATTCACCAATATCCAGCAAAGAGCAACTCTTCACAAGCTATTCAGAACTCTAGGACTTTCAATTCCCGGTGCTCCCCTCGTCCTAATCCTGCAGCTCTAATCACTAATTACGAACCGCGGGGAGGACGGGCGCTGAACGCTAATCAAAATTCATGTCATACCAATGACGTGAAATGCAACGCGGCTGAGTTCAGCGGACATACATTAAAGTTCATTGCATCATGGCTTGGACTCGGGCGTTGCATGTCACTATACATTGTTGGTCTGCAAGGTCGTGCATCGACATGCAACAAGAAACAATATCGCTTAAATGCAGTATTACGAGTGTATGGTTCGTGGCGTGGAGCAAACAAAATACAGCAGCCAATCCCACAAGTATTTAATGTAAGTTAATACCTTACAACTTCTCATCCAGCATGCTTTACATATTTCATAATTATTCCTAAATATGGATAAGATACTTCATTGAATTCTCATGTTTCAACATAAAGATAGTTGGTTAAATATAATACCACATTCAGTGTGCTTTGCGGGAAGCGCTTACTGTACTCGTTTACGAGGTAAGGATATTTATGTCACTTTCAGCTGCGCTGCATGCTGCGCCATGCATGCAAGTAACAACATCCACTCTACATCTACACCACATCCAAACCGCATCTATCCCTTTACATCACTCTTTGTCTGACTTCACCTTCTACCAGAAGACGACAATTGCGGGACTTGAGAGAGCCGCAAAATATGATACGTAACTGAACTCGGCTTCATAGCCCACGTAATGCAGGCTGGGACGAATATGGACGACTATCTGCATCCAGTGGAGCAGTACGAATCTTGTCCAAGCCAGGATTACCCATGCTGAAAATTGTATATGTAAACTAAGTAACTTCATTTTCATTGTACACTCCTCAAATACGATGTTTACTGTAGCTGCAGTTTTTTTTATTACCTTTAGTCTCAATTCTCCGTCAAACGCTGGATTTATGCTTCGCCGATGTCAGATGCACACTGGTACGAATTTCTTCTACTTTATTCTATATTTATTTTCTAGACATTGGCATTAGCTTACGGCGTGAAGATACATAGTCGACCTTTATAATAAGATTGGATAATAATAATCTTGTATCTTTTATAGCAAGCTAACACGAACTATTACCTACCACAAACAGGTTTTGAAAATTACGGACAATAATATGTATTAAAAAATGGAGTTACAATCACACGTAATCCGTCAAAATTTTTATGGAAACATAAAAAAATATATTAACTTATGAAGTAGTAGTTCCATATGACGTCATCTAACAACCGCACAGTCGCACCAACCGCAGCCGTAAACAACGTTAACAAACTAACATTTACCTATAGGCATTGCCTGCTTCTGCGTAGAGAATTTTCAGCAATTATTAACAACATGCGTTTTAAAAATATTGCGCTTGTACTATTCGTTTTTCACAACTTTAGCTTTAACCGTCATTCTGATTATCCTGCTAAAACTATTAGGTAATCTGAGCTGCCGTGTCGCGGGTGGGCGGGGCTTCCTGCGCGCGGTTCACCGCTGTCGGTGCGCCCGAACTACAGACACGCGAGTAATGGACTCGTGCCTTAATTTGGTGCTTTTTAACACGTTTTTCTTAGCTTAGCTTCGCGTTTGTTTGTTTGTTTGTTTGTTTGTTTGTTGTTAACATTGACAACGAAAATTAGCCCACTTCTGATTGCTCTAGAGATCTGAAATTCGGCATGCAGGCTATTTTCGCCTAACAATTTCAGATACAATCATAAAAACTAGTAATTAGAAACCTAAATTAGTTTAATTGAGTAAAGTATATATATAGTATATATATAGTATGACGTGCGGGCGATCACGTTATAGACGAGCAGGCGCTGACGCTGCGTATCATCGATACGTACGTCAAGTCATACTTATAATAAAGTCTTAATCGTCTTTCTTGTGGACTAAAAAGTAGAAAATAAAAACTTAAAAAAACTTTTTAAAAAAACCCGTTTTTCTTGTGGACTAAAAAGTAGAAAATAAATTATTGTTGGCCCCAAAAAACGTGGGTCGGGCTGTACGTTCACCATCAAATTTCCAAAATTTAAGTGTTGTGTGCTTTTCGCTTTAATCATAAATCTGCCCGACACACGTTTTTTTGGGGCCAACAATAATTTGTTTCTACTTTTTAGTCCACAAGAAAAACGTGATTTTTTAAAAAGTTTTTTTAAGTTTTTTATTTACCTTCCTGACGAGACAACAGGGTTTGTCCCGGTTAGTAATGAAATCCGGGACAATTTTCAGCACTCCGTGCGGATTCCGGGACAGTACCGAGACGAGACGTCCCGGTTAAAATTATTAGGAGTTTCAAAATTTCGCCGAACTTTCATCTTTCATATAACGAGACTGCGAGACATAACAAGACAATAGTAAATCCCTAATATACTATCAGAGTAGTAAATTGTTTCAGAAATTATCTGATCAACATTTTGTCTGTTTACAATTAACGTTTCATGTGTATTACCATGTAAAATGGCATCGCTATAATTGCCCACCTAACAAATTTAAAGGGCCAGAGTGAAATTGAAAACCAGCATGACTAATTGTAAGAAATGAGCAGCTGGAGGAATTGTTACAGATTTCTACGTCATTTTGTTTACGATTAGAACGAAAAAAAAAAAACAGAATCCCTTCAGCTCACTGAAACTCAACAGCTCACAATTAAGTCCCTCAGTTCTGAACGGATCTGCATGAAGTTTTAAACATATCTAATTAATAGCCAGACTTCGAAGTAGGAATCAACACTAATTTTTGTGTTGCAACATTTTCGATGCAAGCTACGGTCAGGGCTAATCGTTACTAACTACCAGGATAGTGGCTTCGTGTACAGGAGTACTGCGCCTGCTTCAGCTAGAGGGAGGTTAATAGAGAGTAGCGGCCAGTAGTTGCCCGTTGTGAGCCTTATACTTTCAACCAGTAAGTTTTTACGAGACATCTGTTTGGCAAACAATTATGCTTATTTTTTTTTAGCAATCTTTGGTTTGAAATAAAATTACTGAGAGGTCATACGAACAGGTTCGGATAGCATATAAATTAAGGTGGTAAGTTCTCCACTCGGTTGAGACTAATATTACTCTCAACTGCAGTAGTCTATATACAGGTTGTGATGGCATAAAAGACTGTCTTCAATGATCGCTAATTTAGGGTGTACACTGTACACCTTGCCTCTGGTTAACCGACTTCAAAAGTTCTCGACGTGTTCGTCAGCTATTCTCGTGTTAGTCACGACTTCTAAAATTCAATGAAGCCTCGTCTTCATTTCAGATGTTCTACATGCAGTTCGTCTAATGCCATATCATCATACGCATGCCCGATGTGTTACAATCCTTAAACTTGTAAGTATTGCCGTAAAGTTTGCGATGACTATTGGCCTATAGTCAATACTTCGGCCATCATGGGTCTCGCCTGTTCTTTGCTCCTGAAAATATTTCCAGTTACGACTCCTGATTCCTGGCATCTTGCAGGGCATAAGAAAGCCCATCCACATTCTGCTAAGCGGCTGCCCGATTAACTCTACATCAATATAACGCCTCGCGATGACAAAGCTCAACATCACATCATTCACCAATTATTCAGACATATATCGGAGTTTATTGTCAAGTCTGCCCACTAATTTAACTGCCAAATTAGCTTGCCAGTAAAATGTCACCGAATTTGCTTTTGACTGGCAACTGCTCATTGACAATCAAAAGCTTATTCGGTATTCCTTAACCGCGAGTTCGGAATATATGTATCTTTTTTTTTCGTTTAGTAAGGAATGTCTTTTTTTCCTTGAATATATGAGATATGTCTCGTCTCGTTACGTCACGTTTCGTTTTGTATCTGTCTGTCTCGTATCGTTTCATAATTACCGGAACAAAAGTTTTAAAGTACGGGACACAATTAAGTCTTGTCTCGGTTCCTACGTTTATTATAGGACAAATTTAACCCTCTTTCCCATTATTTTTCCCGGTAATTTCTCGACTCGTTTCGGTTGTCCCGGTTTCTTTCGAGAAAATTATTCCGAGAAGTAGAATGCGAGGGATAACTCGCATTATAATATAACTTTAGATAACTCGGCCATGTGTAATTGACACCTGGAATATAAGGGGCAAATATTATCCACCTTAATTCTTCTCAAAATAATGTCGGAGCTAAGTTTAGGAAGCCAATCATTCAGAGCACAGGTGGCTTCGAAACTGGGTTAATTGCTATTTGACGTTTCTAGGTTAAAGATTTTAATGGATGCAGCATATGTGCAATGAAATTAAATATAGTTCTCCTCAATAATTGCGCAGTATTACTATGAATATGGAATTCAGTGCTCTTCTATACAAATCGATGAGTGAAACTCCACTCATTTTATTTTTCCCGTATAAGCTGAGTACTGTTGCAACTTGTTCATCAGTATATGTGTGCACCTTAGAAGATATATATCATCAAATATGGCGGAACTTGGAATTGATGCCGAGTTTTCTAAGATTAGTTATATATGTATTATCTGGTCGATTTAAGATTATCATCTTCTTCGACTTGACAGTGATAGTAGATATAAATAAATTTATCTTATAATGACCTATATAACTGGAAGAGTAATTAAGCCACAGAAAATCCCGACACGTGGCAGATAGGCTCGCGCGGCAGAACAGCACCTGCGATCACATTTCCCAACAACTATCGCACCTGCGCACTGCTTGTCAGAAAAAGAACCATCGTGATCTTCTTAGATGCTAAATTATATTCTATAGATTGTCACTTAATGAATTTAGTTTAATCATTGAGCATCAAATTTCATTTAATACGAACATTTTTGACAAAACTCACGCAAGGATCGAATTGTTATTAGATTTCATATGTGATTTGATTCAATTTAGCCGATAAAAATTAATCTGCAGGCCGCGGTGCTTGAAAAAAGTTCAAGTATCTACGATACCAAGACATAAGTTTGAAAAAATTGTGAAACTGGACCAATATATTAAGTTCATGACTATTTTTTTTGTTATATCAGCTACACGGTCTATGCCATTGTTGGTATACAACCAATGTATAACGTACACAATAAACTCAGTCCTGTACAACATACAACGTTTTATGTAAAAGATATAAGCCAATTAGGATCACTGAACTCTTTTCCTGTCTTCAATACCTGCGCAGGCACATTCAAGACGGCAGTTCCCCCGCCATTCCTTAAGTTTGGTGATGGGAATTCGACACCTCGACGAGTTCTGAAGAATTTTGAGAGCAAATTAAAAAAGTTTGTGAGTCTTCAACTATTAATAGGACTTTGATCATCACGCTTAAGATATCACTGAGCTCTTCAATAAGGCAAAGAAAGAATAACTAACGCTTAAAAATGCTCCATATCCCTTGTGGAATAATTGGGTTGTGCTAATTAGGATCGGAACTTGTGTGGGTTGCATGTGTAGTGATTGCATGTCGATATCGTTATTATTTGAAACGAAACGCTATTACCTACGTAGTTTCATTACTGACGTAAATGATTCTAGGTAATACAATTCTGGAATATGTAACCTACATTTTAAGAAAAATTCAGATAATAAAGACACCGTATAACCATGCGTTGTTAGCGCGGGAAAGTTGTAAAAGTTAAGTAACGCAATTAAATCCATCAGATAATGGAAATAAACCTAGCGTGTAATTTGCAGAGCAAGAACATTCCGATTTTAGATTAAGACATTAGTACGAGTAAGACGCGTAAGATAATAGGGTAAGACAACGAGGAAAAATGGTACCCGCGTGAAGTGGTGAAAACAGGCAACAGAGATGACTGCAAACTTCACGGAGACAATGTCAAATTTATATGATCTAAATTTTTTAATCAAACATGCCCAGCCGTCATCAGCACAAACATGCCCGGCCGTCATCAGCACAAACATGCCAGGCCGTCATCAGCACAAACATGCCCGGCCGTCATCAGCACAAACATGCCCGGCCGTCATCAGCACAAACATGCCCGGCCGTCATCAGCACAAACATGCCCGNCAGCACCTCACTCTAGTTCAGCACCTCACTCTAGTTCAGCACCTCACTCTAGTTCAGCACCTCACTCTAGTTCAGCACCTCACTCTAGTTCAGCACCTCACTCTAGTTCAGCACCTCACTCTAGTTCAGCACCTCACTCTAGTTCAGCACCTCACTCTAGTTCAGCACCTCACTCTAGTTCAGCACCTCACTCTAGTTCAGCACCTCACTCTAGTTCAGCACCTCACTCTAGTTCAGCACCTCACTCTAGTTCAGCACCTCACTCTAGTTCAGCACCTCACTCTAGTTCAGCACCTCACTCTAGTTCAGCACCTCACTCTAGTTCAGCACCTCACTCTAGTTCAGCACCTCACTCTAGTTCAGCACCTCACTCTAGTTCAGCACCTCACTCTAGTTCAGCACCTCACTCTAGTTCAGCACCTCACTCTAGTTCAGCACCTCACTCTAGTTCAGCACCTCACTCTAGTTCAGCACCTCACTCTAGTTCAGCACCTCACTCTAGTTCAGCACCTCACTCTAGTTCAGCACCTCACTCTAGTTCAGCACCTCACTCTAGTTCAGCACCTCACTCTAGTTCAGCACCTCACTCTAGTTCAGCACCTCACTCTAGTTCAGCACCTCACTCTAGTTCAGCACCTCACTCTAGTTTAGCACCTCACTCTATTTTAGAAACTCACTCTAGTTCAGCACCTCACTCTATTTTAGCAACTCACTCTAGTTCAGCACCTCACGCTAGTTTAGCACCTCACTCTAGTTTAGCAGCTCACTCCAGTTTAGCAGCTCACTCTAGTTTAGCTCCTCACTCTAGTTCAGCACCTCACGCTAGTATAGCACCTCACTCTATTGCACCACCTCACTCTAGCTTAGCACCTCACTCTAGTTCAGCATCTCACTCTATTTTAGCACCTCACTCTAATATAGCACCTCACTCTAGTTTAGCACCTCACTCTAGTTTAGCACATCACTCTATTAAACGTATTCACTCTATTTCATCACACGACGTTCACCCATCACACTCAGTGCCCTCTTAACGAAAGTAAAGTGAACTAGCATGCACGCTAAACACTTCACTCGCTTCCTCTACAGTCTCTGATTTTCCTCACTCAAAAACATTAATGCGAATGCTATAGAATATCCCTCAAGCATTACTTCACTTCCCTCTACCTCTCCCCTCTACCTCTCCCCTCTACCTCTCCCCTCTAACTCTCCCCTCTACCTCTTCCCTCTAACTCTCCCCTCTGCCTCTCCCATCTACCTCTCCCCTTTATTCCTCCCTCTCTTCCTCTCCTTTCCTCTCCCCCTCTTATCTCACCCCTCAAAAACGGGAGGGGAATGCTGCGCGTGGGGACTGAAACTCGACTCAGCTCAGGCACGGCGACTCAGCTCAATGAGTGGTCACCTTTCGTATAACGTACCGTCAATCAGGTAAAACAATTTTTTATGAAGAAAATCTGCCACAGCAGCAAATAAAACCTACTCCTGCTGCTGGCATATAACTGCTTACAGCAGCAGATGTTCAAGGGCAGATGTCGTTGCACTTGTGCAAGAAAGTCGTGCGTTATACATCATCTGCAGAGATGACTGCAGAGATGACTGCAGAGATGACTGCAGAGATGACTGCAGAGATGACTGCAGAGATGACTGCAGAGATGACTGCAGAGATGACTGCAGCGAAGAATGCAGAGATGACTGCAGAGATGATACAGCGATCACTGCAGAGATGTTTATGTCAGCGGTAATTTAATTGAAGCTACAAACGCCGCTTAATTGAAAATGGAAAACAAAGCAAGCAAAAAAAATCTGTTAACAGGTTAATTCAGCATTGCTAGGAATAAATAATCTCTGCAATTTTATTTCCAGTTAAACTTAAATCTCACGAATAAAAATGAAATTAATGCGAAATTAAATATGACAAATCAGGTCAAACCTACATTCCAGATGCATTTTACTTCTGACTCACGTTTCTTAAGATAAAACCATTTTCCTCTTTCAAATTACAGTTAAACATACCAATTTGAAGATGAAATTGCAATTTAGCATTTAATTCTCTAATCCCCAGTTTTGCAACCCCTCTGCTATACTTCCACTGAAAATAAATTAGCCCCCAGTTTATTATTTAATTAACCCCTCTTTAAACCCCGAGTTTGTTGATTAAATAACCCCCATTGACCCCTCATTTTTATAACGCCTCTGCTATAATAAAAAATAAATTCTGGTCCAGGTGATGTCCGACACGACGAGTATCCTGGATACGCGCCCCAACTAACGGCCGCTATATATACACGATGCCAGGCATCAAACACACAAACCTGTACAAAAACACAGGATAATGCATAGAATATATCGATCTAAATATGTATGTGTGTTTATTTGCGTGTTTTTATGTGTGTGATTTTCTATATGTGTGAGTTAGTACATGTGTGTTTCCGTATATGTGTGTATGTTTGTATGTGTGTATGTTTCTATATGTATGATATAGTATATGAGTGTTTTTTAATATGTGTGTGTGTGTGTGTGTGTTTGTATGAGTGTGTGTATTTGTACAAATGTGCATTTTTGTATGTGTGTGTGTGCGTCTGTTTGAATGTGCGTGTGTTTGAAGCCAGGCATCACAAACATATAGAGGCTATTTCCGTGATATATAGGAGCAGTATATTACCCTGCCCTGATATTATATTTTTAGTAGCGTAGTTAAGAGCTTAAACAAAACAGGGAGAGAAGGGCTTAAAATAAAATAGCAATTTTTGTATAAATCGAAATAAAAAAATCACAGTATTTGCTCCTTGACTATGTTAATACTGTGAAATATATTATATTATTATTATATACTGCATGATATATATTATATTATACTGCATATTATTATATATTATTATTATATACTATATTATTATATTATTATATACTGCATTATATAATATATAATGCAGTATATATATTATATAATAATATAATAATATATATTATATAATGGTATATTATTATATACTGCATGATATTATGTACTGTATTATATCACATTATACATTACGCCATGTGATGAAATGCATAAATAATTTATCGAATATAAGAATGTTACGAGCGCCGCCTGCCGGACGTATAACAGCGCCTGTAACGGTCACGTCACTTGCGTGTGGCTACACTGCCGCCACGTCACTGCGTTATTGCGTCATGTGTGTGGCTACACTGCCACCACGTCACAGCGTTATTGCGTCACTGCTACAGCTCCTGGTGCTCCGCAGCTCAAGCTTCGTTGCGTAACAATAGTTACGTTGTGCTGGCTGTGCTGACTGAAGTATGTCACCACAATAATCTATTCATATGACTATACTTATTCATGGAAAGAATCTATTCAGAAGCTATTCATACTAGCTGTTCAGAAGGCAGGCATTAAATGGCGGTTCAGGCGAGATTCGTCCACGTGTTATCGATGGCTTTTCTATATATAAGCTGACGTCATAAGTCGCAGCTTGAAATTATGACGCTTGGTGTAAACATTTCTGGTGGAAATCGAATTAAATATTTCAAATATAATTTAGAAGCAGTGATCGAGTCGTTGTCCTGCAGAACCGATGATGTAGGAAAGCGATGTGAAATTGTATTCCCATCTATCTGAATATTTCATGGATAGAATCTTTTTAATTAGAAGAATACCATACACGCGTGTGCCAAATAATCCCTCCACCTATATAAAACCGCCACTGTTAAAAATCTTGGAAAATGAGTTTTTATTTTAAAATAGAGTACAAATTTTATACTCGAATTTGGTTCCGATTATAGAATAATATCAAGACTTCTTATTGTGTTAATCATTATATTGTTTTGCCTATGATTTTCTTGCAGGGAATTGCATTAATATAACTTCATCATTCGTTCGATTTTAGTGACGCAGTCAGAAGATAACATATAAAGAATCGACATGTCTAAAAATTTAGAATAATGTTGACGAGAATGTTACATAATAGCCACGTCATTGGGTGTGTAGTAGCAGGATAAGATGCTCGCCTCCAAGAAGTTTCAGCAGTGAATTCGAGAATTTTTTTATCTCCACTAATTTCTATAGTTATATAAAATATTTTGCTCAAAATCTTGCATGGATTTAGAACAAATTTCCTGCAATGCATTAATAATTACATACAATCGTATCATTGTTAAAGGTAGTGATGCAAGTTAAACGCAATCAAAATTTATTAAAACGAGGGGTGAATTGAATTTAAACTTGAACTTGAAATCTTGAATGCTTGTGTTCTTGGAGCCGCGGGACTGATTTATTTCAATAAAAGTAAAAGCCAAGCGGGAATAAATATGCTGTTCAATAATACTGTAAATAATATTTTGTAGTAAAAGCCAAGCGAGAATAAACGGTTCATACTGTGAAAAAAATGAGTTAATTAGAATGAAAGGATCATAGAGAACAAAGTGAAAATCATCCAGTAATTCTAAGCAGTAAATCCAAATAAAGTTATAGCAAACTAAATCTATTCCCCTGACATTATATATAATTTGCCACTTAGCATGCTAACGCACTTTCGGGAAGAACTGAATTTGACAAAAAAAAAGAAGAAATCAGTAAAAGGTGGATGCATCAGGCGGAAATAAAGTTAGAAAAGTTGAAGAATTGTACGTTGAAATAAAATTAGAGTTGAAGCGATTTGGCGTAAACTCTAAACTAGAGTTTAAGTTGGAGCCGCATCCACTTAAAGTTGAATAATTAAAGTTGAATTGCAATAAATTGGATGATAGAAGTCTGCAGCATTTGTACACTATAATTCAGCATAGATTTGAGGGAACTTAACATAACGATAGAATATCAGCGCTCAAACAAAGGAATTGATAAATCACAGAATAAGGACGATAATTCAACTTGGGTTGAATGCTGGTGAAGTAGCGGCGGCAGACGACAGACTGGCTGCATGGAGGTCACAAAAATAGCTGTTGCTACGTCGCGTAGCTCAGCGAACTCTCCTACATGTACGGGAACAAGGCTGGACCTAAACTACCCTATAGCATTAAACTTATCCTAGATTGAACTAAAACTACAATCTTATTTTAGCGCAAGAATGTTTAAAGGAATGAACAAAATTAAGCAACGGTGGGAAATTTCCTACAAATGTTATAGATGAAGATTAATTTTTTACATTTATTTTAGAATTTGCTTATTTACGCGAGATTGTCTCCATCTAGAACTGCCAAGTGTTCGGATGCGTGCGCGCAACGTCAGATTTTATCTGTATAGTCACCAGTAACAGATAAATGATTTGCATTTCGTTCAAGTGGATGCTCTTCAATGCTTGCTGTGATGGATATAACTTTTGACCTTTTCAAACCATGTACGTCCAATATAGAGCAGCCTCGATAACAACATAACGAACTTAGATTGCCACGCACGATCAATCCAAAGTGAGGAAACGCACCTATATGAAGTTCATTCAATATTCCTTGTCAACGAATTTATTATTAAATTAAATACTTGTACCGTTTGTTAAGAGCTATCAACTCTCACACATCCGCATCAGCGTTTCAAGTTATCAATTTATACATCAAATTAACGCACAATTTATAAGATGAAATTGATTTATTTTGCAATTATGGGAGTTAGGGTGTCGTGGGGATTTGGGGGTTGAAGTTGCGAAGGGATTTGGGGGCTTGAGTGTCATAAAGATTTGGGGGTTGGGGTGGCGTGGTGATTGGAGGGTTAAATTGGCATGGAGATTTGGGGGTTGAGGGTGGTGTGGGGATTAGGGGGTTGGGGCAGCGTTACTCCCTAAAGATGACGACTGTGACGTGCAACGTTAGATGATGACGACATGCCGCGTTACCAGACGATCTTGGTGACCATGATTATAGCAGGACGAATGTGATAACAGGACGTGCTGTGCTAGGAATAGGAGGACGAGGATCTGACGTGTTATCATCTGATAAGAGGACGAGGGCCTGACGTGTTATCATCTGATAAGAGGACGAGGAGCTGACGTGTTATCATCTGATAAGAGGACGAGGAGCTGACGTGTTATCATCTGATAAGAGGACGAGGAGCTGACGTGTTATCATCTGATAAGAGGACGAGGAGCTGACGTGTTATCATCTGATAAGAGGACGAGGAGCTGACGTGTTATCATCTGATAAGAGGACGAGGAGCTGACGTGTTATCATCTGATAAGAGGACGAGGAGCTGACGTGTTATCATCTGATAAGAGGACGAGGAGCTGACGTGTTATCATCTGATAAGAGGACGAGGAGCTGACGTGTTATCATCTGATAAGAGGACGAGGAGCTGACGTGTTATCATCTGATAAGAGGACGAGGAGCTGACGTGTTATCATCTGATAAGAGGACGAGGAGCTGACGTGTTATCATCTGATAAGAGGACGAGGAGCTGACGTGTTATCATCTGATAAGAGGACGAGGAGCTGACGTGTTATCATCTGATAAGAGGACGAGGAGCTGACGTGTTATCATCTGATAAGAGGACGAGGAGCTGACGTGTTATCATCTGATAAGAGGACGAGGAGCTGACGTGTTATCATCTGATAAGAGGACGAGGAGCTGACGTGTTATCATCTGATAAGAGGACGAGGAGCTGACGTGTTATCATCTGATAAGAGGACGAGGAGCTGACGTGTTATCATCTGATAAGAGGACGAGGAGCTGACGTGTTATCATCTGATAAGAGGACGAGGAGCTGACGTGTTATCATCTGATAAGAGGACGAGGAGCTGACGTGTTATCATCTGATAAGAGGACGAGGAGCTGACGTGTTATCATCTGATAAGAGGACGAGGAGCTGACGTGTTATCATCTGATAAGAGGACGAGGAGCTGACGTGTTATCATCTGATAAGAGGACGAGGAGCTGACGTGTTATCATCTGATAAGAGGACGAGGAGCTGACGTGTTATCATCTGATAAGAGGACGAGGAGCTGACGTGTTATCATCTGATAAGAGGACGAGGAGCTGACGTGTTATCATCTGATAAGAGGACGAGGAGCTGACGTGTTATCATCTGATAAGAGGACGAGGAGCTGACGTGTTATCATCTGATAAGAGGACGAGGAGCTGACGTGTTATCATCTGATAAGAGGACGAGGAGCTGACGTGTTATCATCTGATAAGAGGACGAGGAGCTGACGTGTTATCATCTGATAAGAGGACGAGGAGCTGACGTGTTATCATCTGATAAGAGGACGAGGAGCTGACGTGTTATCATCTGATAAGAGGACGAGGAGCTGACGTGTTATCATCTGATAAGAGGACGAGGAGCTGACGTNATCACCAACACTCAGGACTCGCTCGTCTATATCACCAACACTCAGGACTCGCTCGTCTACATCACCAACACTCAGGACTCGCTCGTCTATATCACCAACACTCAGGACTCGCTCGTCTATATCACCAACACTCAGGACTCGCTCGTCTATATCACCAACACTCAGGACTCGCTCGTCTACATCACCAACACTCAGGACTCGCTCGTCTACATCACCAACACTCAGGACTCGCTCGTCTACATCACCAACACTCAGGACTCGCTCGTCTATATCACCAACACTCAGGACTCGCTCGTCTATATCACCAACACTCAGGACTCGCTCGTCTATATCACCAACACTCAGGACTCGCCCGTCTATATCACCAACAGATAAACCTCGTCTAGCCACTCAATCACTGATTGCCGTCTATCTTATCAATACCGCCTCCCCGTGTTCACCATCATCGTGCGTTGCAGGCTTCCTTATATTGCATCAGATGCTCATTTCTCTCAACACCATCTTTATTCGCAGTCACTGTCTGCACTGTCTGTACTGTCTGCACTGTCTGCACCGTCTGCATTGTCTGCACCATCTGCACTGTCTGCACTGTCTGCACTGTCTGCGCTGTCTGCGCTGTCTGCACTGTCTGCACTGTCTGCACTGTCTGCACCGTCTGCATTGTCTGCACCATCTGCACTGTCTGCACTGTCTGCAGCGCTGTCTGCGCTGTCTGCACTGTCTGCACTGTCTGCACTGTCTTCACTGTCTGCACTGTCTGCACTGTCTGCACTGTCTGCACTGTCTGCACTATCTTCACTGTCTGCACTGTCTGCACTGTCTGCACTGTCTGCACTGTCTGTACCATTTTCACCATCTGCACACAATTTCTACCTAAACCCCGAGGCTGCATGACATTTGAAGCATTTCTCCCAGTATATGTCCCCCGAAACTCTTTAACTTTCCTCACGTCACTTTCTCCAATTCCCTGAAATCTTTTTCGGGCATTTTTCCGTTCTTCCTCCTCTTTCGCGTATTGCTAATCATTTCTCTTCCTGAGCTCTTTTCTCACTTTATTGTCATTCCTGATCTTCCATCCGCGTAACTCCCACAAAATGTACACTCAAACTTTAACTCTCTCGCACTTCCCCATCTCTTTCCCCTCATGACGCTTCCCACTTTACACTCATCCCTCTTCACTATATCTCCCCTTTCACTTTCTCCTCTATTCCCCCTCACCCCTCCCACTTCCCCTCCCCTCCCCCCCTCGTCCCTCGTGGGTTGTCAAAGCCCTCGCGTCTCCCCTCAGCCCTCAGCTATCGATCCTGCCGCCCTGCTGCTGCTGCTGCTGCTGCTGCACTGCTGCTGCTGCTGCACTGCTGCTGCACTGCTGCTGCTGCTGCTGCTTCTGCTGCACTGCTGCTGCTGCTGCTGCACTGCTACTGCTGCTGCTGCTGCTGCTGCACTGCTGCTGCTGCTGCTGCTGCACTGCAACGCTCCAGCGCCAGCTGCCTCGACGCTCCAGCACCAGCTGCCTCGACGCTCCAGCACCAGCTGCCTCGACGCTCCAGCGCCAGCTGCCTCGACGTTTAGATTGCAGCTGCCATCTTTTCCATCGCCAGGCAGCACATTTATTCCTGCTGCTCAGTTGCAGGCGCGCAGAATGTCGAGGACAAGTCGCGCCGTGTTGTGGCAGCGCTCTTACGCCGTGCGGAGCGAGGGGGGAGTAAGTGAGCAACTGTAAGGTGCATAGCCTCTTAATTTAGCCTCTGAGACTCTTTAGCCTCCTAGCAGGTTGCCTCTTTAGCCTCTGAGCAGATAGCCTCTTTAGCCTCCTAGAACGTGGCTAGCCTTTTAGACTCTAAGAAGATATAGCCTCAATAGCCTCTAAGCAGATAGCCTCTTCAGCCTCTGAGCCTCTTGAACTCATACAGAAAGTAACGCATGTTACACGACCATCGAAACCTACGCTGGTCACCGAGCATTGCAAATAACACAGTTCATGCAATACAGCATTGCTATTTTTGTGCAATTATTATAAATGTGACATAGGTTGCCTATGCGGTTACCACGGCCACGACACGACACTCCGATGAGCACAATGCAGATATAATCCTGGGGCCGTATTATCAAAACTTCGTAAGTACGCAAAATCGACTTACGAGTGGCGTTGCTATGACAACGTAATACTAGAGGTGGTATTATATAAACATTTGCGCTGGAAAAATTGGAGCGGGAAAAAAATTTAGGCTTTTAGCTAAGACTTGCGTACGAAAGTTTTTATAATGCCAAAATTAGGGTGTATTTACGTACCACAGAACTTTTTTGTCGTAAGTACAAAAAATTACGAAGCTTTGATAATCCGGCCCCTGACATCTACCCGGGAAGGTAAATCTCGTGTGTAGTGTCGCACACATTCTATTAAATGCGCTAAAAATTTTTCATTGACTTATTTTATTTCGTGAATTGAAGTTATCAAGAATATATCAAGTGCAAAGTGCACGAATATGTTTAAGAGAGCTTGAAACTCGATGAAGACGTGCTTCGTAATTACGCTGGGAATTCGTATTCCATATATAGGCGCAAAGCGAAATGAGAGCATTTGAAGAATTTTTTTTTAACCAGTAAATGGAACGACCAGCGAAAAATCATGTTACAGTTTGGGAGGCTCTATTGAGTACCACAAAAGTTCTACAAATGCCTGAAGCAATTACTAGAAAAAGGTGAAATACTGGTTGAAAGAGAAGTTTATGTTCTAAAAAGTTCAGCTTTTTCTTATTATTGGTTTAATTCTCTATTTCTTCCATCACCGCTAAGCGCTCGACTGAATGAATTCTTCTTATAACGATTGCAGCAGCAAGGAATTATTTATAGTCAATATAGAAAGATAGCTTCATTACACGTAATTCGTATCGCCTGGTTAACATTTCCCAATTATTGACGAGTTCTCTTCTATCGGCATTCGATCGCCGCTGACATTTACATGGCAGAGAGATCGCATCTGGACGTTCACACGACTCAGTGGTGACTGACTCAGTGGTGACTGACTCAGTGGTGACTGACTCAGTGGTGACTGACTCAGTGGTAACTGACTCAGTGGTAACTGACTCAGTGGTGACTGACTCATGTGGTGCCTGACCTTACTCAGTGGTGACTGACTCAGTGGTGACTGACTATAGTGGTATATTACTCAGTGGTGAGTGACTCAATGCTGACTGATTCAGTGGTGACTGACTCAGTGGTAACTGACTCAGCGGTGACTGACTCAGTGGTGACTGACTATAGTGGTAAATGACTCAGTGGTGAGTGAATCAACGCTGACTGACTCAGTGGTGACTGACTCGATTGGATGGTGGCCGCAATGTTGCAAGTGAATTTGTTAGTTGCCATATTAACTCATGTTCTTGGGACTCACGAAGTTTCGTTAACTTGGAGGGCATGGCGGCGGTCTTTGAAACTTTGAGGGCGCTCATGCAGTTCTTGGAACTTTGTTCGCGAGACTTGTGGTTGGGGTAGCTGCTCAATATACTGTGCAAACAATATAAAATATATACCATACATACAATATATATAGACGACACGACTGAGCTTGTGATGACGGCAAAAATATGCAGTAAGACGGAGAACTCAAATCAAGGCGTTTGGATTGTCAATGCATGTATACAAATCAGAGTTTACATCACTATTCAGTATTCACCACGCGCATCACCATGCGAGTCACCGCTGCATCACCATGCAGGAGACCGTGGACCATCACTATCACCTATTCTATTCTTTTCACTCGCGCCTGGACGGATAGCGACTCTGTAGCCTGTAACGTATAGAGCGTATATAAGCTCTCAAAGAGTCACCGCATTATGCGCATGCGGTGGCCGCATCATGCGCATGCGGCGCGCCCCGCTAGTAAGGCTATCACAGGATTACGGCGATCGCGCGTACGGCGCCTCTATCAGGCGAAAGGGCGACGGCAGCCTTTCGTGTGATGTGCTGTGATGCGTGGTGATGTGCTGTGGTGTGCTGTGGTGTGCTGTGATGCGTAGTGATGAGACGTGATGCCTAGTGCTGTGTAGTTGGGAAGCGAGATGGTACGTGTGTGGTGATGTGTGTTATGTTATAACTTGTGCTATGTTATAATGTGTCCTATGTTATAATTTGTGCTATGTTAAAAGACGTTTTAAGTGATGTGTATGTACGTACTGTATATTAATTAATATAATGCATTGTGTTAGGTAGTAATGTGTCATGAGGCTTCAAAATGTGTTTTAAAGCGATATGTAGTGGAGTGAAGTGTTGTGCTGAGTGCTGAGTGCTTTGCTTAAAACTTCAGCTCCAGTTAACCGGCTGAAGTGAGCTGAGCGAGCTGCAGGAACTTTGGGGCGCCAGAGATAAAATATAATATTCCACATAAACTCCTACCCCTCAGTCCTTGAGTCCTTGGCTACCCTCAGTCCTTGAGTCCTTGGCTACCCTCAGTCCTTGAGTCATTGGCTACCCTCAGTCCTTGAGTCCTTGGCTACCCTCAGTCCTAGAGTCTTTGGCACCCCTCACCCTCAGTCCATGAGTCCTTAATTTTTGTCTACCTCTCAGTCCTTAACTGAAACATGGAGGCTGGTAAGGCTCAGGATATCAGTTGATGTTATGACAGGTGTGATGCGGCGGGTTATAGCAGTGGAGTAAGAGTGCATATGGGAGCTGCGAGCGAAGTGAATGAGAGGTTAGTGGAGTGACTCCATACAGCACGTTGGCTGAATCGCTCAAAAAATGATTACATTGTGTCCTCGGGGTTGCTATGGCATATATGTCGTGCCGAAATCGCGGAATTGCCGATTCTATACTATGTATTTCTATACTATGGGAATCTGGGGTTAAGTAAGTCAGATAAGTTCTTTTAAATATTTAAATATAAAGGAACATGACCGAGCTTGACCTAACCTTTTCAAACTCAAACTGTCTATTATAATGTTCTAACTCCAACTCTAACTTCCCATTTTATGAATCAGCAACGAAATGCTGATTCTACAGATTCAGCAACAGGCTATACTGATTCCATAGAATCGGTAATTCGGCGATTTTGGCACGACATAAATACGCTTGCCCCTTCACAGTAATGCCCACATATGGACCTAACGAGTGCATTGCAGGTTCTTACTACGTGAGAATAAACTTCCTCATTCGTCCTGTCTAGTTCTAAATTCCAAATGCTCGAATTTTCCTTAAAAAAATGCGTGATTTTGTCCAAGCAATCAGTCGATAGGTCTGGCTCTTCGCAAGTCAGTTTGTAATCAAGTGTTGATGCTGTGATATTTTATTAGGAACAAAATTATTCCGGAAAGGAACATGTTCACAAAGAAGTTCTGTCGAAGACAACAGAACGTGCAAGTACAAAAAATCTGTACTCATGTAAACGACCCCGTCCTCGTTATAGGATGCAACAGGAGCTGCCTTGCAATAGCCGCTCCCTCGAGACCTTCCCTCGATTGGGGAGGCAGGGAATGTGAGGGCAGAGCTTGCGTGCTTGTGCGCACACGCATAAACTCGATCGTCCTAAAGCTTCATGCGCAGCCTTTTGGGGGGACGGGGGTTGAAAATATATATATGATCCTGGCGTGTATCTTAGGTACACAATATAAAGTGCCGAAAAGGAAAGGAAAGTCGTACAACTGATAATTTCCGAACAAAATATGCCAACGTTGTCTGGATATAAGTATTACAGATAAGTAAAGTTTGAAATGAAGTCAAAATAATTTTGTTTAAACATTCATGATTTTTTATTAATTCATTCCTTCGTCCATGTGAAATATTGTCTACCCCGCGAAAATTTTTATCTTCAGTTGTGTATATTTGTTAGACACACAAGAGCATTGTTTCGTTATATTGCATATTAAAAGTAGCAGTAATCACTATACGTTATTCCGATAAACTATTGTGCACAGCATAAAAAGCTCTCCGCTGCAGGAACATTAGGCAGGTAATTCGCAGGTACACCGCCGCCCATCCTGCAGGATAATGCGAGCTGAAAGCTCCTCGTAATCCTGCCGAGCGATCGATGCGAGCGGCAGCACCGCGCTGCTTACAGTGCATGCGTAAGCCTCGCTGCGTACAGTGCCGGGGTAAATCTCGCGTACAATGCCTGCGTAAGCGTTATAGAGTGCACGCATAGGCCAAGCCGATCGAGTAGAGTGCATGTGTAACCTAAGCTACGTGCTTATAGCCACTCTAGGTATACATGCAGTGAGTGCGTCAAGCACGCAACGTACAGTGCATACTTAAGTCACGCTGCGTATTGCTACGCATGCACATGTGCATGCGTAGACTACGCTGCGTGCATTGCATGCATAATCTACGTTGCGTACAGCGCATGTGTAACCAAGCAAGCCACTTACGGTGCGTGCGCATACGTACGCACAATCTATCTACACTCGTGTTTGTATCACTCAGCGTCAGACTGCAGGACGAAACCATGACAAATTAGAGCGGCCGAACACATGCAGGAGGCAAATTAAAACGCGACCCTTGCAATCGATATCGTCCAGTGGCACGTCTGGTCCAGCGGTGCCATGTGTGACGTCACGTGCTGAGTAACACCACATGATGGATAACGTCACATGACCCGTGCTGTATAACGTAGGCAAAGCTACGTGAAGATGATTGTCATCTATTTCTGTTAATAATTACCTGGTACAACACAAAAAATGTCATTGTACACAGGCAGAGATATAGCAGAAATATTATGCAGTGCTCATGGCTAATAACGAGAATACAGTAATAAATTTTCACTCGTCTTCACCCAATAAAAAAGTAGCAAGTAAGCTGCTACATTAATCGTTATATGGCACGGTCCGTAATACAAAAAAAAAACTTACGCGGCGCTCCATCCACACATGGAGATTTTAATGGCTTCTATATAGCATTTATCATTCGGGAATTTCATACCAATACCTGCCTGCCTGGGGCTGGCCCGTCTGATAGTAGAATATCCACGTCAGCTTCTAAATATAGCAGCGCAATGTGCAGCAAGAAGTTCGAGGTATAACTCAATAATTTGAAATTTTCTCTGAACCGGAGAAGTCTCTTCTCGAACCCGGCTGCCACCGCGACAGCAAGTCTAGCAGCGCATGGGTTCAGCCAATATAATAGATCATTGCAATGATTCGATCTTTGACGCAGCGGGAGATCATTAGAGCACAAATGCATAGCAAACAAATGATGTTTAATGGGATTATTGAGCTGCCTTTGTATTTAGCATAGTTTGGGCGCCCTGGGAATAGGGCGGCTACGTGTGTCTCCCATCGAAGATCGAAACAAAAACAATTTTTAATTTATGCAATTTTTCATGAGAAATTATTACTGATTCTTTATTTATTTTAATTAAACGTTCCATCATTTTAAGACAACAACATCGAAGCTATAAAACACACAGAATGCAATTTATTGCCATGCTTTCATATATTATTTAAAAAGCAATGAAAGGCTTCCCCCTATAGCTCAGCCAGCCGCCGCAGCCGACAACAACCGAATATCAGAGGGTCGGCCGCTGCGCAGTGCGGTGCCAGCGGGGCAGCGGCACTGCAAGTAATCCAGTGGCAGTGGCCACTGCGGTGTGCAGGAAGCGACACTGAACACTATGGTGTGAGGTTGTGATGGGATGTATTGTGGTGCATTGTGTTGTGATGTATTTTGATTTTTTGTTTTGTAGTATGATGTGTTCTGATGTGTGGTGTTGTGGTGTGGTGTATTTTGATGTATTGTGGTTGTTTTTGCAATATTTGGTTTGTTGTGATCTCATTGTTGTGCTGTATGCTGTGATATCTACGGTTGTTTTGCGTTTGAATGCATTATATCGGAGAGAAGTGGCAGCATCGCGGACATGCAGCTCCACTATAATACTATACCTTTAATTACGACTTTAAACCTAACATCTACCGATGTTACTCAACCTACCACTGCACAGAGATTTCATGACTCATTTAAAATTATGAAAAGAATAGATGAATTTGAAGGGATTTAACAACGAGTTCAGTGCGCCATGTATCATCAGGAGGCAGCAATAGCAGTCATGCAGGCCTATTGATATACTCAACGGATCGGCAATGCATTTAATTTAATGTTTGCATTCATTTCATGTTATCATAATTAGCCCCAACATACAATAACAAATCCAACATTTTTCAAGTACCACTCTGCTCCCGGCATGCAGAATAGGTAATCTCGCTATTTACAGTGGGCGCAAAAAGTATCCGACACAAAGGAAAAATTTTATTTAATTAAAGCTTATTCAACAAAATAACATAAACAAATACTATTCTAATGTAAATTTATATGGGAAATGCAAATATCATATCAAAACAACAATATCATTAAATGCTAACTTGATAACTGCAATTTTGCAAAATTTAAGGTTCAAAAAGTATCAAACACATACGTACAGTAGTAAGCAAATTTACTCAATAGTTCGTCATGTGACCTTTAGCAGCCAAAACTGCTTCTAACCGATTGAAACACTTGTTCACAAGATTAACACATATGCTTATAGGAATTTCAGTCCACTCTTCCTTGCATATTTCTTTCATTTGGATAAGATTTCTTGGATCTCTCTCCTGTAACCCTCACTTTGAATTCCCGGCACAGATTTTCAATCGGACTAAAGGCAGGTGATTGGCTTGGCCATTCCAATAACTCAATGTCCTTCTCCTTATAAAACCATGCAAGAGGATCATTTTCTTGTTGGAATATCCAACCTCGAGGAAGGTTAAATTTTTCGGCTGACTACACGAGACATCTATATAGCTCTCAAGAATGCCGCACGATACATTTCGGAGTTCATTCTTCCTCCTATGATTTACAATTTCACAGAGCCTGAAAAAAAGAAACAACTCCATGCAGGGCATTATATATGTATATGCTGCCACCTCTAATTACAGGAGAGAGATTCAAGAAATCTTATCCACTTGAAAGAAATATGCAAGGAAGAATGTGCTGAAATCCCTATAAGCATATGTGTTAATTTTGTGAACAAGTATTCCAATCGTTTAAGAGTGCCGCTTTGACTATCTACTGAAGGTCACATGACGAAGTATTGAGTATATCTGTTTACTTTGTGTTGGATACTTTTTGAATCTTGACTTAACAAAATTGCAATTATCAAGTCAACATTAAATGATATTATTGTTTTGATATGTTATTTGTAATTCCCATGCAAATTTGCATTAGAATAGTGTTTGTTTATGTTATTTTGTTGAATAAGCTTTAATTAATTTAAAATTTTATTTTTTGTCGGATACTTTTTGCACCCATGCACTATAATACTGTAAATGGCCACAGGTTACCCTTGCTGCAGGTTATCTTTGCCGCAGGCTACCCCTAATGCAGGTTAACCTCCACTGCAGTTTACACTTGCCGCAACTTACCTTCACTGCAGTGGACCCTCACTGCAAGTTACTCTTGCTGCAGGTTACCCTCACTGCAAGTTAACATAACATATCGTAGTGATGTTGGCGCTAGAGTAGGCCTGATGTGGCCTGTCGCGGAATCTTGAACTTATCGTGACTGGTTCATAGAAGATCTAAAATCGTGTCATTCGACCGGATATTTTCATGACTGACGATTGCCTGAAATAGCTACTAGACTTCCACCGGGTTCGAAATGGTGCTAGGCATTTCAAATCTGAACAGAAATTTTTCCATAGCTTTATCTAGTCTGTTCTTGAACGCGTTCATACGTGGAGCGCCAACGATGTCATCAGGGAGGCTGTTCCACATGTCGGTGATTCGAAGCGAGAAGAAATGTTGTCGCGTGGAGAAGTTGCATCGCAGTTTTTTTAGTTTCTAGCCGTGGCCCCTCCCTGCAGTTAACTAAACTGTTAAGATCATCTTGCAATTGCGCTTTATTTGACGCATTCTTCACTGTATTATAAATTTTTGTGTCGTCGGCATACATCGAGCACACGCTGGACACTGCTACTGGCAGCTCGTTTATAAAAGCAACGAACAAAATAGGCCCCAGGACGCTTCCTTGTGGCACGCCGCTGCGCAGTACGTGATGCCTAGTCTGACACGGTTCCGTTAATACTGACACGTTGTCGTCTACCTTCTAGAAAGCAGGGTTGGCGATTTTTTTGATTTAAAAAAAATCAAAAAAATAAAAAATCAATAATTTTTTTATTTTTTTCATGATTTTTTTTATTTATTTGATTTTTTTTATTTTTTCAACTTTTTTGTCTTTTTGAAGTGTTATTTTTTATGTAGCAATTAGCCTACTAACAATAACAGTATATGGATCATAATGGATGGCTAAAAAGGGTACTTATTGCCTTCAATAATGGCCAACAGGCCAAGGTGGTGTTTAACACTTAGGGATTTTTGGGTAAACAATTATTGGTAAGTCTATTTATTAGCTTTGTAAAGTTTGTATGGAGCTAGGTACTGAGCTAAATATTGACCATTTAACAGGCTTCAATATACAAAAACAATTCAGGAATGCAGATCTTCTAGACATTGAAGAGTCACATAACAGATAGGTAGCTGATAGCACAGTGCACAGCACTATCAATAGATCTACTAGTTTTATGTCCTATAAATCTACCAGACTCTACCCTCTATACACACCTACTAGTAGTGACTGAGTGACTGACTACACTGTTCCCATTTAATTCAGACCAATAAACCAATACTAAACATAAACTGAACGATAACCAAGCAAACCTCATACGACTTGAAACGAGACTTAAGTTATGAGAAAATCTAATACTGTTTGAACTAAACATGTGCACAATTCAAATATTTTATATCCATTCACTTCATTTAATTATTTTATATATAGTCTTATAATTGTAATTGTCTTGTTTCTAGTTTTAAATTCACATATTTAAAGATTGAAATTAAATATTTTAATTAGAATACTCGTATTAGGGTGGAAAATCTTTCCAATTGCTTAAAAGGTCAATACAATCTCAACCTCTCAATATACAGGGTGGGGGAGAACCGATGGAGCAGTTTTGAGGGAAAATAAAAGAGCAATGGAGGTACATAAAGAAGTAAGTTTATTTTCCTAGAGGTTAGCATAACATATCATTTAGAATACTATGTTTTGAAAACAATATCTGGAAGATGGGGGCCGTTAGCAGCAACACACTGTTGGAGTCGTTCTCAGAAAATATAGGGAGTAACCGTAACAGTGAATTCCGATCGCTATGCTGCAATGTTGCAAAATTTCTTGCAGCCCATGATGGACAAAAACATTGTTGAAAATGAAGCATTGGGAGACGTGTGGTTCCAGCAGGATGGGGCTACAGCTCACACAGCCCGAATGTCACTCAATGTTTTGAAATGCATGTTTCCCGGACGTCTGGTGTCTCAATCTTGAGGGGTGATTTCCAGTGGCCTGCGAGGTCACTTGATTTGAGCATTTGCGATTTCTTTCTTAGGGGAAATCTAAAAGAAAGGGGTTCAGAAGTCACCCTCACACCCTACCGTAGCTAAGGGAACAGATATTGCAGCAGAAGTTATGGCCATACCTCACCATATGTGTGAACGTGCTGTAGGAAACTTCCGAGAACGACTCCAACAGTGTGATGCAGCTAACAAACCCCATCTTCCTGATATTGTTTTCAAAACATAAGTATTTTAAATGGTATGTTATGCTAATCTTGAGGAAAATAAACTTTCTTCTTTATGTACCTCCATTATTCTTTTATTTTGCCTCAAAACTGTTCAATCAGTTCTGCCTCACCCTGTATAAGCTAGCTAACACATTTAAATTGTATACCTATTGTAATCAATATATAACAAATAGTCAAATAGTTAAAGACTACTTATAGCCTTATAAGAATTAGCTAAGCTGCTAGCTATGTACAATGTATTGCACACTTGATGCCTCTGTACCAAAAACATTCAATTTATTGGAACCTAATACACACTAAAGGCAACAAGTTTATATACCAATTTGTCATTCATACTAGTACATTTATACTTAACCATGAATAACAATACCTCGGTATAAATTAAAGACTGCCACTCAATATATTTATATATATATAAAATAAAAAAATAAAAAAATCGAAAAAATAAAAAAAATCATGATTTTTTTATAAAAAAATCAAGTGATTTAATCACATGATTTAATCATTTTGATTTAATCACTGCCAACCCTGCTAGAAAGTCTCTGATCCATTGGAGTACGTTTTCCTCAATTCCCAACGACCTCACTTTACGCAACAGCCGTTCATGCGGAACACTGTCAACTGCTTTGGAAAAATCGAGGTACAATGCATCCACTGGCTCCCTTTCGTCCAGAAGGCGAGTCCAATCGTTCAACGTATAGACAATAAGTTAGTGGTGCAGGATCTACCGGCAATAAAGCCATGTTAACAATCTGATAGGAGATGGTGAACAGTCAAGTGATCGATAATCCTACCCCTCACAACAGATTCCATTACCTTACAAACAATACTTGTCAGACTGACAGGGCGATAGTTGCCGGGGCTACTTTTGTCACCTTTTTTGAACAATGGTGTTACTTGAGCTTCTTTCCAGTCGGACGGCAAAGTTCCTTCGTTCAAGGTTTTTTGAAAGAATACTGTCAATGGGCCGGCCAGAACGGATGCTAATTCTTTGAGCAATCTGGGATGGAAGCCGTCTGGTCCACATGACTTGTTGATTTAGAGCTACCAGGCGCTTGAGAACCTCTTCTTCGTGTATTTCAAAACATGTTAACTTCGAGCCGACTGGGCGCTCCTCAATATCTGGAATACTGTTCAAGTCCTCATATCTGTGAACACACTGCTGAAGAACTGATTAAGAATGTTAGCCTTGCTCTCATCAGAGGAAAAAGTTACCCTCACTGCAGGTTACCCTCACCTCAAGTTACCCTTTTAGTAGGTTACGCATGCTGTTGGCTACCCTCGTAGCTGCTGTTCTCAGCCGCCGCTGATGGTAATGAGGCCGAGCGACGGCTCGAACGTCTTATCGGCAACCACAGCCCTCGTCGCTACCTCCGCGACCCTCACGCGCCCCTCATACACCCCTCGTGCGCCCCTCACTCGCCCCTCACGCACCCTTCATGCGCTAACTTCTCGATATTATCGCAACAGCTTGACGCTCTCGTGTGCACCAGCGCTCGTAAGGCTTCATGGAAACAGCGCGTGCGTGGAAAACAGCGAACCCGTCGACCGAAAATAGCGCGTGGCACGAAAATAGCGCGTGATACAAAAATAGCGCGTGGCGCGAAAATGGCGCGTGGCGCAGCAAGAAAGCAGCACGTGGGACGAAAACAGCACGCGTGGTGCTGTTTAAAAACTGGTGCACACTCCCCAGCACCACAACTGGTGCACACTCCCCAGCACCACAACTTGTGCACACTCCCCAGCACCACAACTGGTGCACACTCCTCAGCACCACAACCGGTGCACACTCCCCAGCACCACAACTGGTGCACACTCCCCAGCACTACAACTGGTGCACACTACCCAGCACCACAACTGGTGCACACTCCCCAGCACCACAACTGGTGCACACTCCCCAGCACCACAACTGGTGCATACTCCCCACACTCCCCCTGGGGAGGCAGCATGACCAAATATTTGGCTTCCGGCCCTAGATGGACTCAGCGCGCGGGGCCGTGGGGCTGTTGTGTGGGGCATCAGTCAGTGTCCGCACCTCCCCGGGGGTCGGGGTGGGGGGATTACCTTGTTGTGGGGGGGAGGGGCTGAGGGGTGTGACTCATCAAGTAAGGTTAACATTGCAATCCATCAACTTAATTCGTACGTAGTTACAGTCTATTTAGGTCCCTTGCCGTTGAAGGCAGTGCAAGGTGCTGTGAGCATCTGGTCTTTTGTTATAAAACACAGCGAAGGAATAAACTATGTTGTTGTTTTTTGCTGCAATAGTTGAGGTAAGAATGGCATTCGGTAACACCAATGGACGTGTCTTTGTAAAATGATTAAAATATTTCTACGAAATTCGAATTTTTTGATATCATATTGTTTATATCAGCTACTTTGGGAATTGTCTTCTCCAGGTCCCTTTGTATTCCTGGCGAAACTGGCGTCAGGCTGTTAAAGAAACAAACGTTTTCCAATTCTACGAAAAGCCATTCCACTACTTCTACTTATTTGAGTTTTCCTCACTATTCTATTTATTTTTAACGTATGAAAATAAAGCATGAAACAAGCTCATCGTAAACAAAACACTAGAAGAGACAAGACCGCGCGACGCGGCCTGAGGCGCGCGTGGCGGCGCGTCCCACGCGACCACTTAGCGCCGCTCCCTCACTTGATTTTCCTGTTCATTAGCGACGCGGGGACAGCCTGCCACTGTGGCGTGGGGGTGCCTGCCACTGTGGCGTGGGGGCGCCTGGCACTGGCACTGTGGCGTGGGGGTGCCTGGCACTGGCACTGTGGCGTGGGGGTGCCTGGCACTGGCACTGTGGCGTGAGGGTGCCTGGCACTGGCACTGTGGCGTAGGGGTCCTGACATTACGGTGTGAGGGTGACTGGCACTGGCACTGCAATGTGAGAAGGTCATGCCGATACCACAGCGCCATTTCTCTCTCTCTATATAGTTTGACGGAGTTTTATAATGATCATTTATACGTTATCCAATTTAGAGATCATACAAATCCAGAAAGAATAAATCCTCTAGCTTAATACAAACCGTCCGTCACGATATTGCATCATAATATTCTGGTCGGGTGTCCGTCTGTCACAATCTTGCATCACAATATTCTGGTTTGTGTGTCCGTCTGTCACGATATTGCATCACAATATTCTGGTCGGGTGTCCATCTGTCACAATATTGCATCACAATATTCTGGATTTATCCGTCTGTCACAATCTTGCATCACAATATTCTGGACGTGTCTGTCTGTCACGATATTGCATCACAATATTCTGGATGTGTCCGTCTGTCACGATATTGCATCACAATATTCTGGATTTATCCGTCTGTCACAATCTTGCATCACAATATTCTGGTCAGGTGTCCGTCTGTCACGATATTGCATCACAATATTCTGGATGTGTCCGTCTGTCACAATATTGCATCACAATATTCTGGATGTGTCCGTCTGTCACAATATTGCATCACAATATTCTGGTCAGGTGTCCGTCTGTCACAATATTGCATCACGATATGCCGGTCGTATAACAGGCTGCATGGGTATTGCTCAGTGACACGAGGATAACCTGCTCATGCAAGCAATGCGTTGTAGGGTATTTTCTTCCCATGTTGTACAGGGTTCTGAGGTACTTCTGTTATTCGAACTTAATCGATAGCTGCGCGTGACATTAATATTCCTAAAATAAAAAGTCATATTTATCACATAAAATGTGACATTTTTATTGTCTTTATCGATTTTATCCTATTTATCAATACTCATTGCATTTATCGAAAGCTAATATAGTACAAATCAGTCCTCATTCTTCCTATTTTATTTATGACGAAATTACACATGAATTGACGAATATTTCAGGGTTTGAAATAATTACTGAGGTATCATAGATGCTATATTCGCTGCAGATATTCCTGGACAACCCTTACGAGTTGTGCGATAGCTCCGTTTTTTACCACAACGCGCAGCACCGGCAACGTCCTCCGGTCCGCAAAAACCGCTGCGTCAGCAGTGGCTTTCCGGTGGAGCTTCCGTCCGCACCGCAGAGCTGGAAGTTGCCAAGCCATCCTTCCATCTATTCTCGATATTTGATGAAGCTTATCTCTTTTTCTTTTAATAGCTTTTTGGATGCTGTATGTGTTCTACATTTTCTGGAATAACTGCATATATTAAAATGGCATAAATGCGTACTCGGAATTCAGTTGAACTGAATTCCAAATTTAAGCTTGCCATCCTTATAGTTATACTATTTTTCTATTTGAATGAACAACATAATTTATATAAGTTTCTCAAATTAAAGTGATATTCTTGCTTGATGGGGAGCTGTAAATTTGTTACCAAGTTTATTTGCTGGACTAAGAACAAATTTGTGAGGAAATTGTTGCCCTCTATTTCCTCATTCGACCGTGGAAGTAACAAAGGAATAAATTTTCCTTCGGCATGTTAAATTTATAGTACGATAAAACTGGTTCCTAAGTGTATTTTTACACTTAGGAACCAGTTTTATCTCTCAAACTTTCCAACCCACTTGAATGTTATTGACTTCGCTCAATTTTTCGATTGCCGTTCGACGCCGGCCGTCGCAATTCCAGTTGCCGTCTTCCTTCTAAATTTCCTGCGAGGGAAAAGACCGCAGTTTGGTTATCACTTCGCACTTTGCGCGAGGGCTGGCTGAAATTTTGCAGAAAATTCTGAATTTCAGTCGAGCAGAACATTCTGTAATCCCGGAATGTGAATGTTATCATCGGCATGGGATGTAAATTAAAATGAGTTCTAATTTTTATTCATGCAGATAGGATGGGTAATTTTGCGATAAAATAATCAGTTCAGAAAATGAACTTGAATTAAAAAAATATCTGATGATTAATTAAAGCTGTCACTATTTGCGATATTTGATTTTAAAATTTTTATGATTTTAACCTTCATTCTGAGCTCATTTCCAACTCTATCTGCGGAATTTCAATATAGAATCAGCCTTGCCTCGAATTTTGACCGCAACTGATGATCTGCACAGAATACATTTATCCTATTAACTGTCAATACTCTTGATAGGTTATTATCAAAGGAATTAAATTTTCAGGAAGAATTTGTATACTTTCAGAAAATATTGTTCCACAATGTATATCTTCCTTAGATAAATTTTGGATAAAGAAGAAAGTTTGGTCGGTATTAATTTTAAATGTTGCATTCATTTCGCTTCAATTGCAAACGCTGCAATTTGTGAATTATTTTCATAAAAAATATTCAAAATTAACAGAACATTTCTGCATAGGCCTACGGACCAGGCAGCCGACGATCGAGGCCTGATTTTCCATCCCCCTAAATTGGTCGCAAGTTGAAAATTTAATATTCTGGAAATGAGCGGCTGGGAAGAAGCAAGAGAGGGAACCAGCTGTTGTTTTAGCGAGGGAAAAATGTGAGGGTTAGAGCGAGGGGAACAGAGGGGAGACCTGCATAAACAGCCTTTAAAAAAGTGTAAGAAGAAAAAAAGGACACCGCAAGGGATATCGAAGCGATGGGGCGAGCGACCAAAGGATCTGCGATCCTACGCGGCGTAGACCTCGTAGGAAAACAAGAGTCCTGCTGCGCCGTAAGGGAGTTCCTATATACCTAAACGACAGGAAAATTAATTCATCAACACAACACGAGAGATCCTTTATCAACACAACACGAGAGATCCTGCATCAACACAACACGAGAGATCCTGCATCAACACAGACACGAGAGATCCCGCATCAACACAACACGGTAAATCCCGCATCAATACAGTACGAGAGATCCCGAATCAACACAAAACGAGAGATCCTGCATCAACACAACAAGAGAGATCCCGAATCAACACAGACACGAGAGATCCTGCATCAACACAGAAACGAGAGATCCTGCATCAACACAACAAGAGAGTTCCTGCATCAACACAACAAGAGAGATCCCGCATCAACACAACACGAGAGATCCTGCATCGCCACTACAAGGAAGATCACACATAAAAAAAACTAGAGCAAAATCATTGAGCAAGATCTAACTGGAATTTCAGGGCAGTGAAGATTCCATCAGAACTGTAGAGTATTGTGTAAATATAGTTGTTTTCTGTCTACTGAAGTAGAGTAGATCAAATCACGATTCAATAAGACGGGTTTCTTCACTTTTTGTATCTCTTTTCATATCTCTTCAGCTGCCTCTCTATTCTGTTCACCCTTCCTCTCATTCAACTTCTCTCCTTTTTCCCCTCAGCCAACCCTCTAACTCCCTCATTACCCCTCGCTCCCTCAGTTCCCCTTCCCTCGTCTCTCCTGAAGAGACACTCCACGTCCCCAAGTCACCTCGGAGTCCCTGTAAATCACCTCGCTAATCCCCTCGAGAGCTTCGAGGACCAGCTCGGCCTCGGCCTCACCTGCAACCCTCTGGCGATGTCGCCTCTTTTGTTAATCCTGCGAACCGTGCGCGCGTAGTGGCGGAAAAAAAACAACTTTTTTTAGTCCTTGAGCACAACAGCTTTGATAAGTGGCTAAAGATTGGCCGGTCCTGATACGGCTTTAATTTCCATTATTGTAAGAGGTTAAATGATTTATTTAGCACAAGCCCTCAAGCTATAATTAGTCACTCGGCATCGAAAAGAAGTCACAATAAACAACAATGATATGTTTGACGTTTGAAGTAAAAGGCTGTGAAATGCCTTTGAAATCTCACACGCTGCTACAAACTAAGGCTTGTGATAACAGAAGATAAGGAAAAATGTATCATAATGAGAGTATATTTGATAATTTGATCTGCCTGCATCGGGACAAGGGCGTTGATTTGACACTTAACTATTCATTAATTATCAGTGAAGAATCGAGAATTATCAAATTTGGGAAGACCAATATAAAGGGCCTCATGAAAAGGCCGTAACAACCAATTACTACAAATAACTTGATTCTAATTTCAAATGAAAGATTAGATTCAGAATAGCATAGCAACATTTGGTTCACAAATGCCCAATATAAGCTAGGAGAATCGAAGAATAACGGGGACAGACTATCGCTGCTGTGCAATCTGGTACAGACATCGCGAGTTGTTGGATGAATTCCTGAAGAGCTTTGGCTTTCGACGGAGGAATAGCTGCTGAGCCACGCAATCTGCTGCTGGATGCGCCCATTGAGCCACACGATCGGCTGCTGGATGCGCCCACTGAGCCACACGATCGGCTGCTGGATGCGCACACTGAGACACACGATCGGCTGCTGGATGCGCCTACTAAGCCACACGATCGGCTGCTGGATGCAACCCATTGAGCCACACGATCGGCTGCTAGATGCGCACATTGAGCCACACGATCGGCTGCTGGATGCGCCCACTGAGCCACACGATCGGCTGCTGGATGCTACCCATTGAGCCACACGATCGGCTGCTGGATGCACCCACTGAGCCACACGATCGGCGGCTGGATGCGCCCACAGAGCCACACGATCGGCTGCTGGAAGATCGGCTGCTGGATGCGCCCACTGAGCCACATGATCGGCTGCTGGATGCGCCCACTGAGCCACACGATCGGCTGCTGGATGTGCCCACTGAGCCACACGATCGGCTGCTGGATGCGCCCACTGATCCGGCGGATCAACGACTCGTCACGCAGCAGCGGATCTCCGTTCGTCCGCTTTCCTCGCGGCCTCACGCGCCTCTTCTTTGAAAGACAAGCGATGTATCCGATCAAGTGTGGTGTATGATGTGTCCTAGTTACTTCAATGAACTGGTGGCAATGTACAATTAATGGTAATGAACTTGTACGTGGCAATGTACAGAGTTAGGCTTTTCTCGAAGATCTACAATGCGATGTTGTAGTGCACTTTGTAGATTGCAGATTGAACACAACCTCAATGCTGCTCTGGTAACAGTGCGTTTTGATTTTAGAAATAAGTCAAGAGGCAGACAAGCATAGGAAGTGGAGAGTGCGGTTAATTAGCGGTACAGTGAGAACACCCATACATCGTAAGCAGGCCGCGGTGTGTCACGGTGACCCATTTTTGCTCTAGTTCCCCCCACCAGACACATAATCAACCCATCGCAGTATAATCTTGCCGATGCGCCGTTTTTCCGGCGTCTCAGGTGCAATTTAACGATTATTTTCTTTTGTTTTTCTCAGTTGGCTGCGCAGGGAACTTGGCTTGATTAGTCTGAGCTATTTTCTGAGGCTGATATTTTCCATTTGTTTGCAGTCAACTTGCGAACCAGGCAACGGGTTTTGAAACAGTCTAGGCAATCGAGCTATTATTTAGTTTATTGTATATTTAGCTTCAAATATAAGGGATAATTACTCTTGCAAGTTGCAACGCTAATGGATATAAGGAATATATATAACTACTCTTGCAATGCTAATGCAGTGTTAAGAATGTACGATGTTAGATTTAACAAGCGAGAAAAGTTTCTGATGCCATCCATTTGAATGAAATATTTTTAACACAACACGTTAAATTATTTGAAAAAGTATTTTAGAACGGGAAATGACATTTATAATAAACTGCATTAACAACAAATGAGACTTATGTAGTAATCCATTTCCCACTTTGATCAACATTGTAAGTCACTCCGCCACTATTTTCTCCAGTTGCATCTAATTGACGATCGACTGCAAAATTGTATTTCAGATTCTCCAAATGGCGACAATAAACAGATATAGCGACAGAAAGTTGTCAGTAAGAATTTTTTAATGCTCGGACGACATATTTTTACCCATTTACAGTATAATATACACGTGTATTAACATCTGTATTCATCATTTTTCATTCAGAGCACAATTGAGCGGAACAAAGAACCGAAGCAGCGCTCATAAAGGCTGCGGCGTCCGTGCTCCGTCTTCTTGTTCCCACATGCGAGGAATTCAGCGTTGCTGCAAATTGAAACGCTCGGCGCTCCTGATTGCGGATTGCCGAATGTGGCCCCAGATTGCCTGGTTAAGATTGAAGTCCGGATGGGGGCGTCGACGACGTTGCTGGGGCTAAACTGGGGGACCACCGACCCTCGTCCTCGGCGAACTCGCGAACATAGACGGCAAATTCTCGACCACTCATGCATGCGGTGATCGTAAGTTTGTTCTGTAATGATGATGAGTTATGCGATGAAGGCAAACAAAAAGATGATGGCAAGTTCTGCAGTCATAATTAGTTTTACGATGGTGGGAGGTTCTTTAATTAATGGTGGTAAGTTTCACGGTGACGCTGAGTTCAGACGGCGATGCCAGCTCTATTACGCTTACCTTAAATTCTGTTACAAAGCTAAGTTCTGCTTGGAAGGTAAGTTCTGCTCAGATCGTAAATTCTAAGCTGATCGTGAGTTCGACGATGACGAACAAAGAGTTTCGCGCTTGCCGTATACGCTCGTCGCTCGAGAGCGACGGATTTGGTAGTCGCGACCTGCGTTCACTGCACGCGTTATTTTGGCCTCACGGCGCGCAGCTCCGTAGATTTTCAAATTCACGATCTTACAGTCACCATATTAAGATCTTCGGGTGCAGTAAAACCGGGAAAATAATGATAATATTAACAATAATATTTATTAACTACTTTTATTTCAACATTTATCCTGAAAAATTTACCAAACAGGGACGGCTGGTATTGATAACTTAAATCTTCGTACAAAATATGCGCAAACACGACCATTGAGGAGCATAGGATTATTTCAACATTTACGTCCTGGATGGAGTTAAGGTCATCAGCCGCTGATTGAGGTCAATATTTTGACAATCTTTTTAATAGAGCTCACTATCATCACCGATTTCACTAAGGTCGTAGCTTTCATTATTATCACAGAGTTCGTTATGGTGTGGCGCTTCCGTTCATTGCAGGTACTCTCTAATTTGGGTGCTCAGCGATTGATGTATCGTGGAGGGGCTCACGAACGTTGGAGAATAGAGGTTACAACAAATGACTTGACTGAACTTGATTGCCCTCGCGAATGCTTGAACTTGTTGACCCTAATTATACATATTAACCGTGTTGACCCTATTATTCGTGACGCCGGTTAACCTGTGCGTCAGTTAATTTATATGTGAGTTGCGCCAGGAGGACGAGTGCTGTTGAGAATTGAATTTGAAACACAGGACCTAGAATGGAGTAGCCATAAAGAACTGTCGACTTTTTGGCACTGGGGCGCGATGAAGTTCAAGCGGGTTAACTGAAAAAAGTTTATCAAAGTTTTTCAAAAAGTCGTGACCTGGAGTTTGATACAGTGTATGGAAGAAACTGACCTTTTCAATGGAGATCAACATGGTTTCCAGTAAGGCCACTTCATGTCTCAGTAAATGAATCATCTTCACCAACATATTCTGAACAAACTTTAAGAGCTATTGCATATTTGTACTTTGCGGAAGCCTTTGATAAAGTTTACCCTAGAGTGTTCTTCAGAAAAATAAGACGAACTGAAGGTTGTGGGAGAGTTGTTGGCTTGGATGTAGAACTTCCTGACATATTACTCGTACAAGCTGACGCTGTTGGAGGCTCGAAGTCAAGCGTTGCACGGGTGAAAAGTCCATGGGATACCAGAGTAAACAATCATTGGTCAGATAATCTTCTTTATTCATGGCCGACAAAGACGTGGAAGAGAGATACGCCTCGACATCTTCATTTGAGGTAAAAACAAGGACGCTGGTGATTACGGACAGATTGGATTGCGGGAGATTACAAAAAGACCTGGCCGTTGTATATTACTGCATGAGCCCCAGGTGAATAACCAATTCAGTGGGATCAAATTTAAAGTACTGAGATACAGAGTTAGTCGAGGGGTCGAGATAGAATACTTATGGCATCTGATGACACCTGCAGTAACTAAGGAAAAGCAACTCGTTCCGGGCATTTTATTTAAGATGATCACTGAAGTCATGGTTTGTGACCACATATAGCTGCAATAAATGCATGAGTCATTCGACAGAAGGGATGAATATTACGGACGTTCGAAACAAGAGGATCAGAAATAGTGATCATACTCTTCATAGCCCTCGTGATCCCTCTCCTATAAGAATACTGCTGCCAGCGTTGGACATCGTTCATGTTCGGCACAGCGCAATAGTTGGAAGCGGTCTTACTAACCTTCAGGTCAAGGATGAGAGGGATGATTGAGCTGGAATCCTGGCAAAGGCTGAAGAACCTGAGTCGGTCCTCACAGCAAAAGCGACATTATAAATAAGCTATTCTGCACGCATGAAAAATGCGATCCGGGCAGACACCTAATTTTGAAAGTGAGACCTCTAAAAGATTGTGACATACCACATCAAAAGAAGAGTGAGACTACGCAGACCAGGATACTCCCATCATTCAACAGAGCTGAGGTCAGAGTCCGATCTCTGCGAGAAGGATACATTACCATGAAGAGGGCAATCTACTCCAGCGTGAGATCGAGGCTGTTTATCGCTTTGCCGATGGGGCTGAGAGGAAGAGGTTTTCCCTAGAAGCCTTCAAGAGGCAACTAACTGTATGAGTCCTGAGTGAAATCCCACATCGTCCGCCCATGCCTCGCTAACATCGGCAAGAAATGAGCAAGGGCATCATATGCAGCAGCTTGTTCAAATGAATCAGTTACGCAGTAGTTACGTTCGCCTGCTCCCGGATCTTGAAGACGAGGATACCCTGCTTGCCGGGGCTGAAGGCGACGTAACACTAATCAGGTTCAGCAACGTGGCCTGGGACTGCGACAGAAGAACAGTGAGATTTATAGGGTTGGGTTGGTGTGCAACGTATCTGCATTGTATTATATGAATTATATATGAGTGAGATTGAAATCAATTTGGATAGGGAGAGGCCAATAATAATGTTGGTTATGACCTCGTACAAAGCAGCCACATGAAGGATCATTTGCAAATAAAAGATGATAAAAGAAATTTGCAAATAAAAGATGATTATAAACGGGAAAATAAAGACTGTATACATGTGAGCAATGCTGAGCAATATCCAAGCTCACAGTTCTGTCGGAGACGTCACATGACATTTTATGGACAATGTACGGACATGTACAATTTTATGCGATGGAACCTACGCGATAGCATGAAAACCTCCAGCGGGAGACCGCAGTGACGTGGCGCAAGTCCATTCATTGACGTGTCGCGGGGCCATTGACGTGGTCGGTGGTCTGCTTGGTCTGGCCCCGTAAGCCAAATTCACAGCGCGCGTCGATGCATCGACTTTCTGGCGGTGACGCGGGCGCCTGGCTGCGAAAGGTCAGGTGCTGGTGACGCTTCATCTCCCTTAATTGCAGACGTTATGCATCGCTGCTTTTTTGAGTGAACTGTTCAATGATGATGAGAAGGTAATTATCTTGCAAACAAAATGACGCACGAAGTGCAGCGTAGACTATAGCTATGGACCACCGACCACGACATTTGGAACTAATCCATTACCTCACGTATACAGAAATTTTCTAGTAACATTCACAATAAAATATTGTTTTTATATTTTGAAAATATAAGTAATTTTATAATACAAGTATTGGGAAAATAGGTTTTTTTATTATATTACATGAAATATTGAATTACAAAACCATTTAAATTAGACGATTTCAAGTTTGAGAGCAGTTGAATGAGACAAGGTGGTGTGAAATAGGCGGCCTTTTGGGATTATTTTTTGAACTGTGCTATAATTCACATTATTGCATCACACGTGACCGCGTCGCATGACTTACTACATGACGCATCACACGCCTCACCACAGGTCGAATCACATGACGCATCACACTTCATCGCAGGTTTTCCCTGCATGCCTTCAATTAACATTGACAGACCGTGGCGCTCAGCTGTGTTGTGTGGATGTCAGCCTCACATGCGTTCAAAAATTTTAATTTTTGTCTGAGAATCAGAATGAACTTTATGGCGATTGAACTTAATGAACTCGAAACTTAAGCAATATCATGAAAATATCCAAAGCAGATGGATTTTGTCAGCGTTTTTTTTTTTTGCAAGTAAACTTTTTGAAATGTTTACTGGATGCTTACTCCGACTTTAGAAGCCAAAATACGGCGTCAACATTTAAATGTCGTTTAGAATTTACCGTTACCGTTCTTAGGTTTGTACCGTTCTTAAGTTTGTATAGTACCGTTCTTAGGTTTGTACCGTTCTTAAGTTTGTATAGTACCGTTCTTAGGTTTGTATAGTCGACACTATAACAATAAAATTTTTCTCAAGTATATTTTTAAAGTTTATGCGATTTAATATATAATCGATCTCATGGCAATCCATGTTCAGTCGATCGCATGCAGTGAATCATTCAGTGAAGTGCTCAGACTCGACACATCTGCAGCCTGCATCGTTAAAATGACTTCCATTGAACAACAATACTTAGAAAAACGATAAAATATCAGTCATAGCATAATTAAAAACCAATGCTGTTTAATTTATTGAATATTCTGTTTATGTGTGGCGCTCGCGGTATTTGGAACGCTTATAATTAATTGAGCAGGTTGCGTACGGCAGTAAATTCAATTAATTATACTGCAAGCTAAGATTTATGATCAAGCCATAGAGCGTTAGCTATAACTTAACAATGAGTGTTAGGAAATACTTGGGACACTTTGCCGCAAGAAAAAAAGGACAGACGCAAAATGAAAAGCTAAGAAATTAGTTCAGATAATTATTATTTATCTGGTAAAATGTGCAAATAGAAACCAATGTGCTACATGTTATTTGTGCGCTTTCAGTTTTCCATGTCATTGTTAATGACTTGCGTCATTAAAATATTTGCATGAGCTTATCACTAAACGATGATTCACCCACTACATCATCATGACCCAGGTGCACCTGATAAAGTAGAGTATCAGTGCTACGACCGCGCTCTGTTTATATGCAGCAGGAAAGTGGGTCAATATTTGGACAATGAGATCCATTAATTTTTCTTAGTGTAAGCTGACCAGCGTTCCTGTAACGTCGCATGTGAGCGACGTGTGATGGTTCGACGTAACAGGAGCCTCGCTGCATATATGGAGCGTCGCGCTTACTTGATGCGTCGCGTCGGTTTTATGGCGCGTCGAGCTTCGTAAAGCCTTGGCAGAACCTGTCAAGGACTTGACTCACATACTTGGCTAGACTGGATTGTCTGAAACCTGACAAGCAAGTGCCGCTTGACTTGTGAAGGGACACCGCGAGATGACGAGTCGGCTTCACACGCTCGTGCTCTCTCAGTCCATTCTCATGCTCATTTTTCGTTTTAATTAATCATTCGTTTTACCTGATTTTTAATGCTGTAAGTTTAAGCGTAATCCTTTCTCGTATTAATTGTCATTAACTAATTGCGATAACTTGATAACAGTCCTGAGCAGCTATGTGTTCATAAGATGTATGTGAGCTATTCGTACGTAAAGTTGAAAATTTTGGTGTGTTGACTACAAGTGGAGCAGTTATATTAATTACTATTTTAAACAATTTCTATGAATCTGAATACATTTACCTTGTCCATAAATCTCACTGATTTGGACATTTTTCATAAAATTTACTATCCTACAAGCCTGACTACATTAAAAATTGTTCGTGGATAGTTATTAAATTGGGCATTAATTTTACTACTCACACATTTCAACCGACATTCCATCGACCGAAATTGCAATGGATCAAACTTCATCTTATGAATTTTTTATCACAATCGCACCTATGCGCGTATTTCTAATTATTTTAAATATGAACGTAGCACTCGATCGTCCAATGCCATCTCATGAAATATCAATTCGATGTTCAAGGTTGAACAATTATACACGACCATATGCAATAAGTTTAAAATGTTCCACAAAATTATGCAAGTGAAATCTAACGAAGGAAATCTTTCACAATAATTTACACTGACTTGACTTATATACTGGCGAATTTCTCTCATATTCATGTTTTTCTAAGAGGTTCTCATAAAGAGCGAGTTACATGTTTTCCCGCTAAATGAGGGCCCATGCCTGGGCTGCTTGAGTGTTGCCATACATCAGAGGGACGACAACTGCTGCCGCGACTTCCCTCGCGCCCCTTCGTCTTGTAGGCTCATCAGCTACCCTCATGTAGAGTGAGGGAACGGCTGTACATTTAACAGACTTAAAATATGCCCTCATGCTGGCAGCCTGCTTCCTTTTTATGGCCTTTACAGCGCCTGTATAGAGTGTGTGACTGTGTGAAGTGGAGCAGACTGTGTGAATGTGCGAAGTAGAGCAGAGTGTGTGACTGTGTGATGTGGAGCTGAGTGTGGGACTGTGTGTGTGTGACTGTGTGAAGTGGAGAAGATGACTGTGTGAAATGGAGCAGAGAGTGTGACTGCAGTGTGCAGTGGAGCAGAGAGTGTGACTGTCTGTGTGACTTTGTGAAGTGGAGCGGAGTGTATATGACTGTCTGTGAGTGACTGTGCGTGTGACTGTTTGAAGTGGAGCAGAATGTGTGAAGTGGAGCAGAGTGTGTGAAGTGGAGCAGAATGTGTGAAGTGGAGCAGAGTGTGTGAAGTGGAGCAGAGTGTGTGAAGTGGAGCAGAATGTATGACTGTCTGTGAGTGACTGTACGTGTGACTGTGTGAAATGGAGCAGAGTGTGCATGCATGAAAGTTTTAAATGATGGATCGCAGAATTTGCAACCTGCAAGAGAATGTCTGACGTAGAAAAGTATTTGCGGAAAAAAACGGAAACGGAATAGAGTTTGTTTTGCAATAGAATGTTTGAACTAAAAATGCACTTATCGTGTGGGGATATTATCTGGACCTGACAATTTATGTTTAATTGCAAAACAATTATACATTACAAAACAAGCGATTTGGTGAGTATGATAAAAATGTTATCATTATTTTTATCACATTTATGATGTTATGCTTAATTCGGTAAGTTTAAATTTTACCAAATGTCACACTGAATTTACCGAAAAAATACTGAAACAGGGATGAGAGTTCGGCGCGGATCTTCGTTCAATCGAGATCTAATTTTTTGAAATTGATCGGCAAGACTTAAATTAGATGGAATTTTAGGGGTAACAAATCTAATGATTATCCATCCCGAGAACCGCCTGTTGTACTCGTATATGCTGGTAACATGATAAACAAAGTGGAGACGACATTATACGCGTATTCAAACCTAATTATAATATTCTTTTAACAAAGAAAAATTTAACTTCATCCCCGTGACCCGACAACTCTTAATAAGTTTGTCAGAACAGCCCTAATTAATTAATTAGCCTGTTGGGGATGTGAAGTGGCCGGCTAATACGCGGCCAACCTCAACTTTCAATGTTCGCCTGTAATTTTAATAAGGAACAAGCGGGGTTTTTCTTTGATAAACGGACTGCAGACACGACACACGTCTCCCCCTGCCTGCTGCATAATTTGCTCGAACACGATGTCCGACATTCGTTTCATTAGACGATATATTACGCAGAGAAATTCTGGACACACTACTCGCTCTTATTATACCTACTGCACTTAATTGCGGTGATGGTGAACTGGACGCCCTGATGGTGAAATTAAGTCAGTCGTAGGTTGTCGGTGCAAATTTGGTGATGTTACATATGTTGAGTTGTTAACCTTCACTCACTCTTGATTGACAATTAATCGATAATGAAAGAATATATTGCTTGGAGTAATTCGGTAAAACTTTTTGCAGTATCTTTCAAGCCCACGCCGCGTTTACAGCTGCATGCAGGTGTACTGGCAGACGCCATGTTTAAAGCTGCATGCAGATGTACTACTGTATAGAGAGGCCCCGGCATCACAATTACGACGACGATGACACGATTGCTGCTGCATCATTAATGCCAGCACGGCGCCGACACACCAATTGTCTTCACGTTCCTGTGACGATATAAATATAGCAACTTCATCACGACGGTGCAGGGTAAAGAATTTCCAACTGAGAGTATTTAAAGCGTCATCACACTCTGGCCTACTGTTTACTGGCGATGCAGCAGAGCAGATATGGTCTTTGTGACGAGGCTGGTCTTTGTAAGGCATGTGGCATGTGAAGGTCTTTATATTAGGCATGTACCGAGGCTGGTCTTTATGAGACATAAGCCGAGACTGGCCTTTATGAGGCATGTGGCGAGTTAGGTCTTCATGAGGCATGTGACGAGGCTAGTCTTTATGAGGCATGTGGCGAGGAAGGTCTTCATGGGGCATGTACGTGGCGAGACAGGTCTTTATATGAGGCATGTATCGAGGCTGGTCTTTATGAGACATATGCCTAGGATGGCCTTTATGAGGCATGTGGCGAGTTAGGTCTTCATGATCGAGGCATGTGACGAGGCAGGTCTCTATGAGGCATGTGCCGAGGCTAGTCTTTATGAGGTATGTGATGAGTCAGGTCTTTATGAGGCATGTGGCGAGGCTGGTCTTTATGAGGCATGTGCCGAGGCTGCAGATCTTTATGAGGCACAAGACGAAAAGCTACGTGATTATAACACTTCGTTGCTCGAAAGAAAGTAAGTTGTCACTCATTTCCTTAGAGTTAGAAATTTAAAGCTAAGGAGTATTCTAAGTCTCAAATAGGTCACGTTATCTATTTATAACCATAAACATACAGTTATTGTTATTTCCGTTCGTTCTCTCTTGTTAAAAAAACATATTGCTTTATTTAGGACCAGTGTATTCGCTGCCGGTCATTATTGCTGATCTTTATCGTTGCTATTTTCGCTGTGCCGTCGCTGTTATCGTTACCGTTGTTATCGCTGCGGTCGCAAATGACTTCAATAGTCGTTGTGGTTTGCTGCTCTTTTTGCTGGTATGAAAAACAACACAGGAGGTGGATGATTACGCACTCTATTCTTAACTGATAGTTAATTGAATAATCGAATGATTACTCACTCTATTATAAACTGGTAGGTAATTAAATAATTTAATGTTTGCGAGCTCTATTATTAACTAGTAGGTAATTAAATAATTCAATAATTAACCTGACGGCAAGAAGCAAAATGACCTCTCCTTATAATCAGGATACATCAGATACCACAAGCTGAACCGTGAGCCCAACTTAGTTTTTGTCGCTGGGGGAGGAGGCTTCTAGGGGGGCGGGGGCGGGAGTTTTTACAAAGAAATTCATGCAACCGAAATTTTTCGCCTATGATCCTGCAATGACCACGCCGGCCCTGGGTACACTAATGGCCTGCAGCTCCTAGTTGCTAGGTCTCGAACTTTTACAACGTCGAGTGCCGGAAATCAATAATAACAACGAGCGATTGAAAATGTGGCGCAAAATCAGTTGTTGCTATGACTTTCTGCACTAATTGAATGGATTAAATTCGCGCGAGGTTGATTATCATGCCCAATGTTTCTTTAAAAAATCGATGGGCATTTGGCCCGAGCGAATACACACATTTACTGTATGATTCGCTCACCAGCAGGCATGTTTATTCCTGGTCATTCCTGTTATAAAAGAAATATTGCATGCTAGCCCGAGTACGTTGGGGAGTATTGGCATGCTAGCCTGAGTATGATAGGGTTATTGGAGTTATAGGGTTATTGGCTGCATCATATTCAACAAGAACGCATCATAAATATTGCAATATCTCTCATGGACCTTGTAGATAATTTATAGGAACAGCTGTATACGAGTGTGTATATATAAACGCTTTATATATAGCTGAAAGTGTATATATGATAAGCAGAGAGTTTATATATGAGTGTATATATGAGGAACAGCTGTACCTGAGAGTGCGTGCGAATAACCGTTTTATATGAGAGTATATATGAGCAGCTGTATATATAGCTGGCGTTATACGGCTGCCGCAGCGTGCAAAGCAGCCTGCGTAAGCCTCATGAATAATAATGACCAGCCCCACGTGTAGCCTCGTATGGCTAAGCTGCGTTACTTATTAACGCGTACAAACGCTGCGGTGATTTCACATAATAACGCAATCTTTGACGATAATATAATACAAGGGCAGCTTTATTTTGTCATACTAAATCATAATTTTTGAACAGCAGAGCAGCTGTTCGCCGCGTTCCTGAGCTGATAATTTGTCTAGTTCACTTCACTGAATATACCATTTTGAACGGAAAACTTTTTCGAAAAGAAATTAACAACTGGTCATGTATTAATAGCCTATATTTACATAATTTTTTGTATCTAAATACTAAAATTATTGCGTAGATATAATTACTTCGCTCTCAAAAATCTTCATCAAATGTTTCTGCTTAGTTTAAATACGTTTCTTGAAAATGAAGTGGGAAATGCAGCTGAGTAGGTCTCTCGAGACTTCAACAAGAAACAATTGACACTTAAAATACAAGTGTATGGAGTGTTTAATTTCAGCGGATGTTACTGCGATGTGCTTGCCACTTATCTACAGACAACTTCTCAATATACTCAGCAACAGACAATACATATGTAGGGTCCGCCATATATATGGCAACGGATGTTTGCTATATAAAAATAAATTGGTTTCTAGGAGACTTTTCTTTTGTAATGAAGCTTAAACATCATCTATTAATTCATATATTTTACATTCCAGAAGTCTATGGTGTCTAAATTTACCATTACTTATGGCAGTAGATAGAAATGCAATTGTAACCCTTCATGCATGAAAAGGGCGAGAGTAATTCAGTCATTGCAAAAAAAGCTCCTAATTCATCGTGAAACTGTGTGGAAGGTGGTAAAAAAATTCAAGGAAACTGGCGAAACATGCAATCGACCTGGTCAAAGAAGGAAACGAAGTGTCCGAACAAAACAATTGGTCCAAAACACGAGGGAGAAGTTGAGGAGAAACCCTCGTCGCTCAGCTGCAAAATTTGCCGAAGCAGGAGTCAGTCAGACAACAATGCATAGAGTCCTCAAAGATGACCTCCAAATCTCCCTTTACAAGATGCAAACAAGGCATGAACTAACAGACCGTCATGAACGAATGAGGCTCGAAAGATGCCAGCAACATTCTGGATCTCATTGAGGCATGGCACGCTGCCCAACTTGGTGTTCAGTGACGAGAAAAAAATTGACATTGAACAAAGCGTTAACCATCAAAATGACAGAGTTTGGAGTCGGGATAGATCTGTGGCAACCAGAACAGCAACACGACGTCAAAATCCCATGTCCGTGATGGTTTGGGCCGCGGTAACCGCCACTGGGAGGTCCCCACTCGTTTTTGTCCCCTCAGGAGTGAAATTGAACAGTCAGCGATACATTTCGGACACTTTGGAAGCTGTGTTGTTACCTTGGGCCCGTAAACACTTCAACGGCTCACCATGGAGTTTTCAACAAGACTCTTCCCCATCACATGGCTCAAACATGACCCAAAACTGGATTCAGGGTCACATCCCAGCTTCATTAGCAAAAATGAATGGCCCTCAAAAAGACCTGATTTGAATCCTCTCGACTTTTCTGTGTGGGCTATTTTAGAGAGTAGGGTCTGCAGAACACCTCATGATTCTTTGAAGTCTAAATTGACACGAGAATGGGACTTGATCCCTCAAGAAATGCTGCGTGTCTCCTGTGAAGCTTTCCCGCGTAGATTGGAGGCCGTCATTAAATATAAGGGTGGTCATATTGAATAAATATGTCTGAGAATTATTTAGGTAATTCTTGGCTACTAGCTCATCCAATAAAAAAATGCACCTGTTTGTTTCATTGAGAAATAACAAAAAACATGCGTTGCCATAAATATGGCGGACCCAGTAGAGACTGATTACTCATCGTTGACTGACAAATTAAGTGGCACAATTGATTATGACTTTAGTGTCAATATCACATCACGAAACGTGTACATGCACAATCGCGTACACTGAATGTCGTACACCCACTGAGAACACAGTGTACATACATCCTTAATTAGACTCAAGGTGTACACGTCTGCTCCTCGTCTCGATCCTCTCGGTCCTCGATCGTGCACGACTGATCTAAACCTACGATTATTTGATGAACTGCGATGATCTACGATGATCTGGCTACGATCCACTGGACGGGTCGTCTGGCCGAGGCAGTTGTCATCTTAATTATTGTCTGTCACCCATCCACAGCTGCAGTGCCGCCACCCACGCCACAATATACAGCTGCAGCCTGCAGTGCCGCCACCCACGCCACAATATACAGCTGCAGATCCCTTTCCTTTTTGGGTGCTCTCTTCTATTAATTCCAGCGTTGCTTTCTTCCTCCTGTTGGTACGTCCTCCCTTTATTCTTGTTTCTTATCTCATTCCTTCATCATAATGAACTGTTAACCTCTGTACCCTCTCATGCTAAATGTTCTGTCAGATGTACTTTTCTGTGCTATCATCAGTATCATTTCTATTTCATATTGAGAAATCTGTGCAAACTGCACGGACATTTGTCTGTACAGACTTAAAAGCTAGTACAAGGAAAGATAAGTAAGTGATGTGATGTGATATCTTAAGTTCCTTTGCTACTGGCACTCTCTCCCCTTCAAATTTTTATTTCCTAATAATGTTTTACCGTTACTGTCCCACTCACAAGCACTCCTTACCTCAAGTGGGAGGAGTGAAGTGAGTGGGGTGAGTGGGGGTGAATGGGGTGAGTAACGGTGAGTGGGGTGAGTGGAAGTAGTGGGGCGAGTGGGGTGAGTGGGGTAAGTGGTGAGTGATAGGTGGGGTGAATGGAGAGTGGGAATACCATCATGAATACCATCATGAATACCCATCATGAATACCCTCATGAATACCCATCATGAATACCCATCATGAATACCCATCATGAATACCCATCATGAATAAGAAGCTGGTCAGCGTGCCCATAACCGCCATAATTTATTACGCACAGCACCATAAATTAGGCGTATTGACGCATGACAGATACGCCTGTCATGCGTCTTGTGTTTACAGCGTAAACGCGCGTGGTTTGTTTTTACGCACCGTCAAAAATTATTAAAATTAAAGCAAAACTTAAAATTATTTTCATATTTTCAACACTTATGAACATTTTAGAGTTTTAAAACATTTTCTTTCTTTATTATTCTAAAAAAATTTACTGTTGCGGTTTTTGCAAAAAACTTATTCAGATTTTGGTTGTGTATTTGTAAGCAAAGTGGCAATTATAAATTAATAAATGAGTGGGGTGAGTGGGGTGAGTGGGGTGAGTGGGGGTGAGTGGGTACATCACACACAAGTGTCAAGACACTTGTCACTGCAACTACCTGTAAGAGATGGTAGTTGTGCAAGTCATGCAGTAGGTTGCATGACACTACATACATGTTCATAAGAGGCGGCAGACCTATAGAGACTTGCATGTTCATTAGAAGCACTCTCATGGCATGGCCTTGCTACTTCATGCCACATATAAAATCCTTTTTATACGAATTGTATTCAATAGATCTCTGGATGGGTATTGATCAAATTGACAGCTTCAAGCCACAAATCTCAATCAAATATATTTTCAAACCACAAATTTCATTGCTAACTCCAGAGCGAGATTAATTTCTCCCATAAACAAAAGAATTCATGACAATTTCTGGTAACAATTTCCTGAGTGCTGCTCTTATCTTATTTATTGTATATTATAAAGTGTGAGTTTGCGTACCTCATTACTCAGCACTTAATTAAGATATTATATATTAGTATTTATTCTTATATATGAAGAGTCTCAATGACTCTCAATGTCTGAGCAAGTCATTAAAACGTTTTATTTGGAACCAAAATATATTCTTCCTAGTGTAGGCCGAGTAGAACAGGGATAAGATTTACGTATGAGAAATTTCATTCAAGTTTACTAAACATGAATTTAATTTCAGATGAGACGTCAAAAATTCGTCTACATTTCTCAGTACCCACTCGTTCAGTTAAATAAAAGTTTTTTGCTGAATTAGGTAGGATTCATATAAATATTGGTCGTACTTTATAAACTAATCTTTAATTAGAGAATTGTTTTATATAGCTGAAAGAAGATTTCATCGATGTTTTCTCAAATCTCAGGAATGATATCTATTCACTGGCTTTGCAATTCAGTGGAGATCAAATCAATTTGTTTGCATCATTCAGTTGCATGGCAGTTGCATTCATATGTCAGTTTCCAACGTATAGCTCTTGCGAGAGGCTGTAACTTCCCGCGATCGAATTACCCTATACATGTCTGACTGCAAGGTTTTCGACGGAACGAAAAATTTAATCTAAACTACTATGAAAATAAAAGCATAAGGAAGTGATACCGTAGATAGAATACCAAAAATTCTTACGAGAGTCACAGAAGATGAAGTTTTTGCCAGTTGCGCAAATTTTCGGATTTTACGTTGAGGAACTTGCAAGCATAAGGACCAAAGCGAAGTACGCAAATTTAACTTTGGAACTCAACAAGGCGGCTGAAGAAGAGAAAATTTTGACTCAAATACTGCAGCATTACAAAAAGTTACATTTTGGCCGTCCAGCTAGTGAAGCCATTCCAATATCAGGAAGTGCTTTTAATTTACTTTGAAATTTTCGCCGTTGCCGCACAAGTTTTGTATCAACGCTACCTTCTTGCGGGCTTTACGAAGCAAGTTTCGTGCCTTGCAACATTCAGAAGATTGGAGTTCCTCAGCTATACTGACGCCGAAAAACTGCTTCTGCTGAACAATTGACTGCAAGATCTCACCAAGATGAAATCGTCGAAAAGTTTTTAGCAGACCTTGGTGTTGTTTGCCGTCATGGTGCATGTTTTGAGCTTGCCTCATACGACGACTCATTTGCATGGGAAGAACAAACTAGCGAAGATGCAACGGAAAACGACGCTTTAGAACCTGATGCGCTCGAGCCGCAGTGAAGACCAAGTCCTGGACGAAAGAAACAAAGCAAATTTGGAAGATCAGTTCAAGTTGGTGGGAGAATTGCGGGGTTAAATTATACGAAAAAATTCATCGATGAAACCAAATCTTCGCACATCGATTGGCGCAAAAGGATTTTCTGTTCCTCAGACTCCCGCTGCAGCTTAGAAGTAAACTAACTAAGGGCCTAAGACGACTTCTGGTGACGCGCGTGTCGGAATGAAAGAATCTACCAGAAAGGCAGATTAAACCACGAACCAGCATGACTCTGAAGTGTTGTAACGACGTGACGCATTCGGGAATAACGGCCAAATGTCTCGCTCAGGTTTCGATTTGTATCAAATGTTGTCGCGAGCAGCACCAGGCCATTTTATGCCAATAAATTAAGATGGCAACACAATATCTCCTGTCAGAGAGGCCTGGAACGCCAAACCTAAACCTGCTTCTAACTACAAATCTTCACCTAAATAAGAACTGCAAAATGACGAATACATTGAATAATTAGCGAAAATGTTTGCCGAGCAAGGAATAGGGTCGGAGCAGACGATGAATCACAACTCGAATGACCAAAAATAAGAAGATGCGGACGAGGAAAATAAAAATATTGTAGGATTGGCGTAGGCCTAAAACGAGGAGAGGAAGTTTTACAATCTTGGCCAGGAGGCCGAGGATGAAGACTTGGACAGCGATGATGAGGATGCAGATAATGATGATTATTAACTGGACGACGAAGACTTGGATTATGATAATGATCTAGAAAATGATGAAGATAATGATGAAGACAATGATTACGACGATGATACTGACGACGACGATACTGATGATGAAGATGCAGATAATGATGATACGGACAATGATGACTCCGACATCGATGACGCAGATAACGATGATGCCGACAGTGATGATTCAGATGACGATGATGATGATGATTACGACGATGAAGATGAGGAATCTTTTTATGATATTGAAGATGATGAAAGTGATTGCGAAGATATGGATTCTGACGACGAAGATACCGAAACTGTTGATTCAGTATAAACAAATGCTGATATTTCGGATGCCAGCGTTGGCGATTTGAACTCTTACGCTGAGGATGCTAGCGTCAACTCCGAAAATTTCAACAACAACGCCGAACGTTCATATTCCAGCGGAGATGATTTTAATGATAGCGAGGAAGACTTTAATGCTAACGCTGAAGATTTTGATGCAGAATCTAGAGACATGGATGCTGGTTATGCAGGCAGTGCGAATTCTTACTCGTCTCACAGCTTTAGAAACAAGAAAAACGCCCGCGACAAGCGATCAGCGGACGCCAGCAGAAGGCTCGTCTGAACAGACCGCGAGATCGAGGACTGGGGACTGTGATGATGTACCGAATCATTGCAATAATACGGCGATGTTGTGACCAAAATTATAATGATTTTGTAAAATGTAGGCGAATGGATGTTGAATTTAGCGTTGAATACAGTCAGGTTCACAGCTGCATAATGGGCACCGAATTTCGGATTATGGATTCATAATTCCTTTAGATGGATTAGGCTCGGCTGGCTGATTTGTGATGCTATGTAATAAAACTAATATTTTTAGTGATTGTTCCCATTAATTTGTAACTATAATGTCAGAACTATTGTAAGTATAACGGAAAAATTATAAACGATTCAATATCATTGCAAAGGAATCGTGATTTCTAGATTAATTGCAAACCTATTTTGAGGAGTTGAGCATCGCATCGATGACGGCCTGAGTCTTGCTTAAATCTGCATCTGGTCATTGGAAGTGTTTTTTTTTAAACTTAGGATTAAAGGCAAATATTGTTTCTATATGCAAGTGCGCTAGCAAGTGAATAAAAGTCATTTTTAAAATTACCTCAATGTGTTTATATTAATTGTTTGCAGTGTAGAGACCTAGGCTTACTCGATCGGACATATCGCTTTGCTTATTCATATATTTTGCTTTTCACACGCGTCTTTTCTTTACCCGAGTTCGATTGATTATTAGGATTATTCCAGAATTTATTCAAGGATTATTCAGTAAAAGTCCATATGGTGAATTATCGGAAAACAATATTGTCATACTTATTGCGGTAATGGAATTCCAGATATAAGTCATCAAATTGTGAATAAAGAGAATTAGTTCCTATATATTGATATACGGCCCAGGACAGAGCAGTTATTTTTCGTTCGTTGTTTTCCGTTAAGTGGAAACTGCCGCGATTCGTTCAGGCAGTTGCGAAGATCATGAATTTGCTGAGCCAAAAATCATTCAAATTACCACTTTTAATGACTTTGTTTCATGTATCGGCTGAGCCAGTTAATGAGTATACAGCTCTGCGCTTCTGTTCATGATGAGTCAGTTAATGAGCACAGCTATGCGCTTTTGCACAAAATGAGCCAGTTAATGAGAACAGCTCCACACCTCTGCTCATAATGTGCCAGTTAATAAGCATATGTATGCGCTTCTGCTCATAATGAGTAAGTTAATGAGTACAGCTCTGCGCCTGTGCTCATAATGAGCCAGTTAATGAGCACAGCTTTGCGCTCCTGCTCATAATGAGCAAGTTAATGAGCACATTTCTGCGCCGCTGCTCACGAGCCACTTGAGTTTGCTGAATACTTGCATAGCTTGATCATTAATGTTTTAAAACACTAATTAATTGCTGCAGATAATGTGCATCACTGCTCAGTGCTCAGCGTTGAGCCGTAGCTTGAGCCTTATTAACGAAAATATTACAATATTAATAGATTATTACTAGGTTCCACTGTAGAGTATTCAATTATTATTTGAGGCTAAAGCATTTCAAATGGTCGCCTGATGGTAATATGATAAACGCACGCTTCAATAAAAATTGTAGGCGCAATGGATGGTTCACCGGGGAAAGATTCTGCATGGGCGAGCGCGATCAGACTGAATGAATGACTATATATATATGTATGATGTATGACTGTATATATTTATTATATGTAATATATATTTATGATCTATGACTAAATACATCGATGTGATTTGTTCTGTGGTGACAGTCCAGCAGCTCGTCTTAGGTTCTCAACTGAAAATTATAAAGAGAACAGTTGTGTTTTGTGCTGCTGTTCACCATAGCGGTGTTGTATGGGATGTGGGGGAGGGGGGAGCTGCCCCCCCTTACTGATGTGCTGTGAGTGCAGTGCTCTGTAACGGCGTGCACGCCATGCAGTGCTTAAATGCAGGGGTTATGCCCGTGTTAAATGGCAGTGCAGTGCTTAAATGCCGTGGTTATGCCATCGGCGTGTTACAGCAGTGCAGTGCTTAAATGCAGTGGATATGCCATCGGCGTGTTATATGGCAGTGCAGTGCTTATATGCAGTGGTTTTGCCATTAACGTTTTAAAGCAATGCTGTCTTCTGTGCAGAGCTGTGCAGTGCAGTATACAGTGCTGTGCTCTGACAGCTCACACTGCCTACACCGATAAAGACACAATAACTGCGATGCTACACTTCCTGCACGCTATTTGTTTCTTTTATGTAAGTCGTTGTAAGAATTTGAAATAAGAGTTCATTCAGCACTAGCGCCGGAAATATATCCGGTATTTGAGATATCCTGACTCTGCATATACGCACATTCAGCGTATACGCATACTATATCTTCGCGGAAAGGTTCACTGCGCGTATATTCATTACTGGGGAAAATAAATGGTGTTGGTTTACGGTGACATGCGTTGTGGACGAATGTTTAATGTTTTTCTATTTATTTTGTTCAATGATTTTGTATTTTGCCGTCATTGTGCCTTTCTGTGCGTGCAGATATCCAGCCACTAACATCTGTGTATATGAGGCTTAAACATTAGTGTTAATCTGGACTCATTTATATGCAACACCAGTGACTTGATATTTGTTATCAGTAAATACTCAGAATAAATCTTGTTTTTATCTCAACCCGCAGTTAATTTACGATACGAATTAGACTGAGATATATTTATATATAGGTAATTCTCATTCAAATCAAACACAAACATTAGAAAGCCATCACTGAGTTTCAAAATTAATCTGATGTTCAGTTAACCAACACTGAATTTATTAAGGAATAAATGAAAGCACAAGTCGACGCCAGAACAAATCTCTGCACGAGTTTTTTATTTTATTCTTCTTCATAAAAATGGTCCGGGGAGCGACAAGTTATTGCTTGTCCGCACTGGCGGCGGTCACGTTCCGTATAATGGACAGCGCGGCAGCAGCGGACGCTTAAAGCAGCGTCACGACGCGGTGGCCTTGTTACAAATTATCGGCGTTTTATCGGAGGCCGACCGGTGGCCGACGGTTGGCCGTCGCTGTAACGTGCTTACGGTTCTTAGTGAGGAAAAGGGATAAATTATAAGCTGAAAGTTAGAGTTTGCTTTGTAACACATTATGTAGTTACACCGCGTGGTCTTCATAGTTACACTGCGCGGCCTTCATAGTTACACTGCGCGGCCTTCATAGTTACACTGCGCGGCCTTCATAGTTACACTGCGCGGCCTTCATAGTTACTGTAATGTTTCTATTAGTTCATGTTCAAACGGGCGAGTTTATTGATTCATTTACGGTAACTTCCAATTGGGTGTTTGGGTCATTAGGCTTGGTCCAAGTTCAAAGTTTTATTAAAGTAGAACAGTAGAACAGAGCAGAGGAGGGAAGTTCTCCTACAAATAAACACGCATTTCATTAAATTAATTAAACACTAATAACTAGATAAGTACACAATATTCTGAACATATTCTCACAGTTATTCTACTACAAATTACAAATTAGAAGTAATAAAGCAGGCATTAAGGAAGGCTACCAGCAGTCAAGGGTGAGAAGTGCTGTAATAAAGCAGGCATTAAGGAAGGCTACTAGCAGTCCAGGGTGAGAAGTGCTGTAATAAAGCGGCCTTCATAGTTACTCTGTGCAGCCTTCATAGTTACACTGCGCGGCCTTCATAGTTACACTGCGTGGCCTTCATAGTTACATTGCGCGGCCTTCATAGTTACACTGCGCCGCCTTCATAGTTACACTGCGCGGCCTTCATAGTTACACTGCGCGGCCTTCATAGTTACACTGCGCGGCCTTCATAGTTACACTGCGCGGCCTTCATAGTTACACTGCGCGGCCTTCATAGTTACACTGCGCCGCCTTCATAGTTACACTGCGCGGCCTTCATAGTTACACTGCGCGGCCTTCATAGTTACACTGCGCGGCCTTCATAGTTACACTGCGCAGCCTTCATAGTTACACTGCGTGGCCTTCATAGTTACACTGCGCCGCCTTCATAGTTACACTGCGCGGCCTTCATAGTTAAAACTCTTGATATTAACAAATATTAACAGTATAATGGGATGAAGACGACAGATCATCCCGCCCATGGTTGAATTATTAATTCAACCATGATCCCGCATGTATAGAAGAGGATTAAATAACGAAGACTGCAGCACTGCGGTGCAGGCTGCAGGACTGCAGCACTGCGGTGCAGGCTGCATCACTGCGGTGCAGGCAGCAGCACTGCAGCACTGCGGGGCAGGCAGCAGCACTGCGTGCAGGCTGCAGCACTGCAGCACTGCGGTGCAGGCAGCAGCACTGCGTGCAGGCTGCAGCACTGCAGCACTGCGGGGCAGGCAGCAGCACTGCAGCACTGCGGTGCAGCAGCAGGAATGCTGTTTCCATCATTAAGCAAAAGTGCAGCGAACTGCGCTCAAACTGCACTCGGAAAAATGTGTGTGTCATGTAGTGACACACTTCCTGCACGTAGCACTGATATGCCTTCATGACGAGCAAAACTGGGTCAGGATAGTTCGTAATAGGGCAAGAAATGCTTTACTATTGGTACAAAGACTCTTCGTTTTTTTTAGTGTGTACGCGTGTGTTTTTTCGTCTTGTCAAGTGCTTCTTTTATACTGAACACTTCATCATATTATATTCCCATGAACAGCTTAAATAAGGAACTTTAATTATTCATACGAAAATTAATCTTCAATTTACTCGTACAGTTATGAACTACAATGCGGTCTATTATGCGACTGAATTACAGTTAAATAGCCACAAAAAAAAAATTCATTGCGAATTTTCAATAAATCGTCAGCCAGAGTTCAGACTTTGATTTTGGCCTTGAGAAATGAAGATTGCATCTCGGTGATGTCATGTTGGTCATGACGCGGCTGGTCATGGCGGTGCTGGTCATGACGCGGCTGGTCATGTTGGTCATGACGCGGCTGGTCATGACGCGGCTGGTCATGACGCGGCTGGTCATGACGCGGCTGGTCATGACGCGGCTGGTCATGGCGGTGCTGGTCATGGCGGTGCTGGTCATGTTGGTGCTGGTCATGGCGGTGCTGGTCATGGCGGTGCTGGTCATGACGCGTCTGGCCATGGCGGTGCTGGTCATGGCGGTGCTGGTCATGACGCGGCTGGTCATGGCGGTGCTGGTCATGACGCGGCTGGTCATGGCGGTGCTGGTCATGACCAAACATGGGCACCCGCGCGACGTCAAGGAGAACTGGCAGACGCGCGTTGCCAGGCAGCGCCAGACGTACAGTTATATACGATGTTGCTGCTGTACGAACTTAAGTTCATTGCTTATAACAATCATTCAGACTATGAACACAATCGAATTAACAATCACAATCACGTATTGCGACTATTCAACTCACAATTCTTGGTTGGGTGACGTCACAATGACAGATCACAATGCGCTATCAACGAGCGCTCGTCTTCAGTACGATCAGGATCAGGAACTGACGTTGTCGCGTTGATATCCGATATTCTGTTGAACTGCTGTCAACTCTACAGTCCTGTTCATTCAACATCAGTTTCTGTTCAAGGTTATACATATTTCTAACGCTGTTCGTAGTGCATCAAGAAACTTGCTTTCGAATAGGAAAAAGCGACGTGCCGTTGCTTTATCAAATAAATACGTTGACTAGGCGACGTTTATACTCCATCAATTCATTTACTATCAAAGCCACTTGCTCAGCCCTCCCTGCGACCTCGTAAGTCCCTGCGACCTCGTACGTCCCTGCGACCTCGTACGTCCCTGCGACCTCGTGCGTCCCTGCGACCTCGTACGTCCCTGCGACCTCGTGCGTCCCTGCGACCTTGTAAGCCCCTGCGACCTCGTACGTCCCTGCAACCTCGTAAGTCCCTGCGACCTCGTGCGTCCCTGCGACCTCGTACGTCCCTGCGACCTCGTGCGTCCCTGCGACCTTGTAAGCCCCTGCGACCTCGTACGTCCCTGCAACCTCGTAAGTCCCTGCGACCTCGTACGTCCCTGCGACCTCGTACGTCCCTGCGACTTCGTACGTCCCGGCGACGTCGTAATTCCGTACATGTGCTCGTATCATCCCTGCTTTGTGTACAAATTTTGGCGTCATATCAGTGACACATTCCATGTAACTTACGATCGCCGCACTAACTCATGAGCTGTACAAAGCAACCCGCTGAACTCTTATAATGACGTAACTTTTGTGTATTGCTACTCAAGTTTGACTCGTGTTCTCCACACTACTTAATTATATGTGTTGTTCTATACACAAGGTGTTATAGTGTACGCTATGTGTTGTACTATACGCAATGGCTTGTAGTGTATACCCAATGTATGTGGCGCAGTACAGCAGCCACAGCACAGAAGCCACAGCACAGCAGCCACAGCACATCAGCCACAGCGCCTCAGCCACAACACAGCAGCCANGACGGGGGCGATGAGTGGAGGCGGGTAGGGGACGCCTGGGGGGGGTCAAGGGGGCTGGGGATTAAAGCTGCACTGTCACTCGCGCGAGGCTGCCTTACGTCACGCCGTACGCGCTGTGCTTGCTGCGTTTGTGCGGTGCAAAGGTCTGGTGCAAAGGTCTGTACAGTGCTGGTGTAAAGGTCTGTGGGGTGCAAATAGGGCTGTCCGGTGCAAAGGATAGTGCGGTGCAAAGGTCTGTATGGTGCAAAGGGCAGTTTGGTGCAAAAGGCAGTACGGTGCAAAAGCCTGTACGGTGCAAAGGCCTGTATGGTGCAAAGAGCTGTACGGTGCAAGGGGCTGTACGGTGCAAAGGGCTGTACAGTGCAGTGGTCTATTCGGAGCAAAGGCCGTATGCAAAAGCTTTTTGGTGTAAAGGTCTTTACTGTGCAAAGGACTGTACGGTGCAAAGGTAAAGGTGTAAAGGTCTTTTTGGTGTAAGAGTCTTTACTGTGCAATGGTCTATACGGTGCAAAGGGCTATACGATGCAAAGGCTTTTTGGTGTAAAGGTCTTTACTGTGCAAAGGTCTGCACGGTGCAAAGGGCTGTACCTAGCAAAGGTCAGTACGGTGCAAAGGGCTGTAGAGTGCAATAGTCTATACGGTGCAAAGGGCTATACGGTGCAAAGGGCTATACGGTGCAAAGGGCTGTACGGTGCAAAAGCTTTATGGTGTAAAGGTCTTTACTGTGCAAAGGTCTGTACGTTGCAAAGGGCTGTACTGTGCAAAGGGCTGTGCAGATATTATTACCGCGCAATAGTCTGTTTTCCAAGGATATTTGTGTGGTGCGAATATCTGTGAAGTTCATATCTGTGTTTGCTCAAACTATCTTTGTTGCTCAAACTGTCCTTGTATTGCAAATACTTATATAATCTATACAGTGCCAGCGCCGACAACAACCAGGGTGCTGATGTCTATTACGGACAGGACAGACCGCGAGAGGTTGCAAGAAGGCCTCTCAGCAATATAAGACAGGGTCCAATTATTAAGTGAACTACAATGCTCATGCAGTTCAACGGAACCAAGTTTGAGGATACAGAGGCAGCGGAAGAGCTGGTATGGAGCACCGCTACCTGGCACCAGACGGCACGTAAATTTAAGAGAAGCAACTCGTTCATGATCTAGGAGTGCTGATGAATACCCATGCAGGTCAAGTCTGGTAATCACATAGCGGCAATAACCGCAAGAGGTAAGCGACAGATATGTGGTTCTGGCGGATGCTATAAGAACAAGAGAAGGGGACTGATGATTACACTCCTCAGACCCCATGCTGTTCCTCTTATTGAGTACTGCTGCCAGCTTTGAACCCCTATCACGGTGGGTACTGTGCGACAATTAATTGGAAGCGGTCCCAAGAATCTTCGCGTCCAGGATTAGCGGCGGCGGAAAGAGCTGAACTATACTTGGGGAGGTTTGAGCGTTTGTACTCACTTCAGATCGAGGAGACGGCAGGCAGGTTAGTCTGTACACGTGGAAAATAATAACCGGACTGGCGCCTAACTTCGAAAACGGAACCGACGATTGAGATATACCATAAGGAGAGAAGAGGGGACTACCCTTATTACGTAACAGATTTCAATCTCTGCGGGAACGATCTCTTTCCGTTGAGGGATGAGGCTATTTAACACATTACCTAAAGATTTAAGAGAGGCTGAGTTCTTCAAGAAACGACTGGACGTGATCCTGGGCACAATTCCCGATCGCGCGCCTCTGCATCAATATCTGCGGCAAAAAGCAAGCGACATCATCGTGCATCAGCTGGCCCAACTGAGGGCAGATGCGCGGTAATTTCAGACTGGCCCCTGGCACCTCGTCGACGAGGACAACACGTGCCTCCCGGGGCTGAAGGCGGCGGAATATATTATCCTAAGGCTGCTCTCCAGCGTGGTCGAGGACTATTGCTTCCAAAACACATACTAAGGATACTAAGGATACAGTGTTCATGCTTGAAAATAAAGAGCAAACTTCTCTTCAGTGTAGATTCCTTAAGACTTCAAGTGTCTGCACTCTGCAGCTGTCTTTGTATGAAATGATATAAGTAAACAATTAAAATCATTAAAATGAAAGAGTTTCTTCACTGTACCAGCTCGTTTATAGGAATTGTGCCTGCATTGCGTCAGTTTTTGAGACGCCCAAGAATCTGTATAGCAAGTTCGTGAAGTCAAGAAATTAATATTATCAATTACAACTTTGAAAAATTTTCGCCTGTAACTTCATTTGTACACTTATATGTTTATTTTCTGGGAGTTTGTTCCGTTTTAACTTAGTGTGTTTGATATACACTTTGATGTTAGATGTCTGTATGCTTGTATTTCTTCGTTCGTAAATGGGCTAAAGGAACCCACGCTGAGTTAACCAGACATTCTTTTATCTTGAAGTTCAGGACTGGTCACTTCGACACTTGCTAGTTATTCTGATAAGCCTGACTCTTGTTATCGAAGAATGAGCCGCGCGACTCTAAGTATAAAAACGCCAGGAATAACTTCTACCAGGCAAGTTTATTGGGAAGTCAAGGCATGTATACTTCTGTGTTGCTATTAACTCGTTTTAAAATTGGGGGAATAACCACACTCAGCACGTGACCGTAGAAACTAAACGAAAATGCGCTGAGATTACGAAGACAAAACATTAATTTTCAACATATTACAAATCACAGAAACTCGCCTCACGCCGCTATACGTTGCGGTGCTGGCACGGGTGTGGTGGATTTCAGATTTATGGTTACGCCAAAAACAGTCCAGCCTGTATTATTTACAGCCAATTTAGTTGTATTGTGCTGCGATAAACTTCGACGAAAAATTCTAGGTGAATTTTTTGCGTAACACTATGTTGCCATTTGATGGATGTATGTTTCTTTTTTAATTCAAGAGTATGACTTATTAATGAATGTACGTTTTCCGACCGTGATGAAGACACAACATCGAAAACCAAAAGTTTTTTTCTCCCAACGTCTCAATTTCTCAAAAAAAGTACACTGATCAACTTAAAACAAAACAAAATTTAATTTACAAAAACCCCTGCAATTGCTCATGTTTTGCCAGCTTCCATTTCCCATTTCATCCTATGACTGAATAATTCACTCACAGAAAAGAGTGAAGTATTATCCAGATAACAATGAACTTCTCGCCTTGTGTGGGTCATTCTGACCCAGTTAGGCATGGCAAAATGGCGCGTACATCATGCAGTTCTTCCTGATGAAAGTCTGAGTATAGAGCAGCAGAAATACAATGCATGGCTCCCTCAACCTGGAGGAGATTTCTGCGGCCTTCTAGATTAAAGAGATTGTTAAACGTGTATTTGATAAGACTGATCAGCATTGTGCCTGAAGGCTGTTCAGACGAGCTGTTATCAGCCCGAAGGCTGTTCAGATCGGCTGTCATCAGCCTGAAGGCTGTTCAGCTCAGCTGTCATCAGCCTGAAGGCTGTTCTGATCTTCTGTCATCAGCCTGAAGGCTGTTCAGATCTTCTGTCATCAACCAAAAGGCTGTTCAGATCAGCTGTCATCAGTCTGAGGGCTGTTCCGATCAGCTATGGTCAGCCTGAAGGCTGTTCAGATCAGCTGTCATCAGCCTGAAGGCTGTTCAGACCAGCTGTCATCAGCCTGAAGGTTGTTCAGATCAGCTGTCATCAACCTGAAGGCTGTTCAGATCAGCTGTCATCAGCCTGAAGGCTGTTCAGATCAGCTGAACTGTTCGTCTGTCGGGAATCTAATTCCATGCCAGATAAGATTGCTTGAGTTTTCTTTCATATTTTCTTGAAGAGCAGCATGTGACGTGGAGTCCTGCATCCATATCAAGCGATTCAGAACAATCTTGCCCTCACTTTTAAAGGTGCCCTCGGAAGGGCCGCTACCTCATGAATGGACTTCTTACAAGGGAGTCTCAATTACAGCTGTCATGGCTATCAGTTTCTTCTGACAGTCCAGGGGCCATACTTTCAAAACTCGCTAAGTGAACTTAAGTACTTACGCTCTATTTTCTTGTCTATGATTGGTGGATTTTGCTTGAAAGGCCGTCAATGATTGGCTGATGAACTTACGATCTCTTAACTATTTTTTTAAAGTATAGGCCCAGGTCCAGGCGAAGTGCTAATAACGCAGCTCAATTGAAATATAGGCGGACAACGATTTTCTATGCATGTCGATCAATCCAAACTTGCGATTAAAATTTATTTTTAGTTTAAGTAAATTTTCAACTAGAATTTAACAATAGTTATTATGTTCCTGAACATAATTATGCTTAATTTCGGTGGAATGATAATCATCGAAGGCGGTCACAGTTCGTCCCCTTATATTTCTTTATATAACCCCCTTTATATAACCCCATTACATTCATCGCAGGAGTGCATCGGACTTCGTTAGGTGTATCATCACGCATCTCGCTTGTGATACTCACCACCATGCAGCTCGTGATGCGAGCTACATATTATTATGCAGCTCGCCCCGTATAATAATATTATACCGGAAGTTAGGAAGTCTTCTCCATTCACCCTTCAGCTTATTGTATAAAAATGTCTTCCTACTTTACTTTTTTTCTATCTACAAAAGATGCAGAATTTGATCGGTTAATTTATATAATCTTTGCTTATTTCTGACCTCGTAAAAGCTTATGAGGTCAGTATTAAGTTATATATATTAACTTATATATAATCTTATAAACAAATTCTGCATCTTTTGTAAATAGAAAAAGATCAATGGTATCGTGCAATTAATGAACGTACTGATGTGTTCGTGAATAATCTTACTTAAGAGGTGAATAATCACATCAAAACAAAATTGATTAATTGACTGATAAATTGACGGATATCTTATCAGATCAATTGACGGATATCTTATCAGATCAATTGACGGATAGACGGATATCTGATCAGATCAATTGAAGGATATCTGATCAGATCAATTGACGGATATCTGATCAGATCAATTGACGGATATCTGATCAGATCAATTGTCGGATATCTGATCAGATCAATTAACGGATGTCTGATCAGATCAATTGACGGATATCTGATCAAGTTTGCGAAAGAAAAATCCATGGATTGGTCGTGCTGCATATTGGGCAGATTCTAACGGATTCGGGAATCTAGTGAATTCAGTCAGTGAATGGGAAGCGTGCGTTCAAAATATTTATAATCGGAGACATTCCTCACCTTAAACCCGAGGTATGTTATGCTCAGCTCTGGGATTACATTGATCAAATTAATCTCAGACTTAAACATCAGGCGTTCAAGATCAGCAATAGCGTCTAGAATGCAAATGTATTTTACTACAAATGTGAGCTCCTGATTCATGTGAGCACATTAATTTATATAAGGCATATAAATGAATGAGACTCGAGAAAGACATCACAAATCTCATCCCATACATAAATTTACATTATATATTAAACTGAAACCCTGCAATACCTTGTACATGATTATTATTAAAGAAGAACGTGCGGTGTCGTCGTGTAAGTGCCACGCGAGCGTCGCCCCTACATGGATAAGAAGATCGCTTTCTCGTCCCCTCGGGAGACCAGCAGCAAGTGAAAGCTTTAAGTGTGTTTATTTGTCTTGGCGGCTCAACATTTGCTTCTTTTATCTATTTTGAAGAATAGCTCAATTTTTGATGCGGTGGTTAATTGTGCATTTTTGCTTACTAAATTTTTCATTGTTTCACAGAATAACAAGTTGTATAGCTATTTATTTTAATGAGGTTGGGAATTGGTCATTTGCGCACACAAATAGTTCTTTACGCACACTCAGGGACAAATTGTTAGCTTTTAATGCGGCGGTGAAATGATCATTCCTACACACGGTGGTAAATAGCAAATATTTAAATGCGGCGGTTTATTGATCATGCTTACACACGGTGGTAAATAGCAAATATTTAAATGCGGCGGTTAATTGATCATGCTTACACACGGTGGTAAATAGCAAATATTTTAATGCGGCGGTTAATTGATCATGTTTACACACGGTGGTAAATAGCAAATATTCAAATGCGGCGGTTAATTGATCATTCCTACACACGGTGGTAAATAGCAAATATTTTAATGCGGCGGTGAACTGATCATTCTTGCACACAATACTAACGAACACATATGAATTGATCATAATTGATTAATGATCAATTGATTGCTTGATGATGTTTCATTGTGAATTGATCATACATGCAACAGTGGCAAATAGCAAATATTTGAATGCGGCGGTAAACTGATCATTATTACACACAGTGGCAAATTACACATATTTAAATGCGGCGGTGAACTGATCATTCTTACCTGCAGTGGCAAATTACACGTATTTAAATGCGGCGGTGAACTGATCATTCCTAAACACAGTGACAAATAGAAATTATTTAAATGCGACGGTGAACTGATCATTCTTACACGCAGTGGCAAATTACACACATTCAAATGCGGCGGTGGACTGATAATTTTTTGCACACAGTGGCAAATAGAAATTATTTAAATGCGGCGGTGAACTGATCATTTTTATACGCAGTGGCAAATTACACACATTCAAATATGCGGCGGTGAACTGATCATTAGTATGCACGTCATCGCGCCGAGGAGGCCGGCCACCCGAGGCCCGGCGACTTCGATGCCGCGCGCCGGACTTGGCGGCGCGCCAAGTCCGGCGCGGCCTCGCGCTGCCCGAGCCTCGTAACCGCGGTACTCTATATAGACTTTTATAACGCAAGTACGAAGTACAAGAATTAACATCGATAATAGAATCATCTCAAGAACTTTCTGGTTATCTGCACAGCTAAAAAATTCTATTAACTGATAAATTTAAACCGGTTGGTAATGTAACAAGTCAACATGCAACAATTAAGCAATTCATTGATGCAGTAAAGGTTTAACAAGGCAGCATGTTGGTTCATAAGGATATGATTTCTATTTACTTGTAGCAGACGTAGACCTCCACATAAATTTTAGCGAGGTAATTGGACTTCTGAGATTCAGTGGCACAAGGCGGATGGATAGAAAAATATTTCAGTCGAAATGGGGAATGTAAAAATTGAATGTTATCTTTGCTCTAATTGCAATCTGATATCACATGCTACAATTTTGTAACGATATATAATGGTTATCTCTGTATTGTGTAAAATGTACTAGATAAAAAAATATTCTGGGATTTATGATTCTGGCCGACATCCCGTTTTCCGGGATGGGCGTTAATATTTAGGCATTATCTCCGGTAATCCCCATTCCGGTAAATAATTTTAAAACTTTAACTCAAACCCTCAAAACTAAAACTTAAACTCAAAATTAAAATGAATCCCTCATTTTTAAATGAAAGCGTTGTCTTAAATTAATAATAATTTTAATAAACGTAATTTAATTTTTTTAATATCTTCGAATCCTTCTATTTAGACGCGTACTGTCACTCGTTATATATATGTAGTGCCAGCAGTGCACAAATGTGTAGAGCACACACACGTACATGAAGAATATTTTTAACATATATGATAGTGTTATTATATTTCAATAAATTTCAATAATTATAATGAACATATTTTCTCGTAAGGAAGTTGAGGCCGTGCAACAATCGGCATGGATTAATTGTATTCTTTTGACTCTAATTAAAAGAACCATCAGATCGCGCATGACTTGGAGAAAGGCACTATAATTATCATTAATTAGAGAGACTAAATGCCTTCTGGCCAAATGGTCTTGCATCAATTTCTTCACCCTTCTAATGGATTAACACGTTTTCAAATGCGGTGGTGAACCGCGAGCTCTAACTAATGCTTGAAATAATGTCTACAAATAATTTACAATAATGGGAGGAAATAAAATCAATATGGCTGTATATATTTAGACTCATTATGAACAATGGCTTCACATATGGTGTCACAAGAAATTGCGAGCCCTGAACTTAATGTGTCACGCTTACTGAGCACCAGTCTTCAAAAATGAAGTAACTTAATTTTATTTATCATCAAATAATGATAAGCAAATAATTCAGTGTCAAAGTTAGAATAAAAAACATGTAAAAAATATACGTATCCGATATATTGTCTTTTCATTCACCAATATATACTCAGAATGCTAGAAAACATGTGGACCATGAAGGAGCAGCCGCTAGGGGAGGGAGCATGACGCATACAAAAGATAAAGTTTATTGTTTCACTGTTTATAGCAGCGACGAGGCTCCATTAGAGCTAATGCACTCTAATGGCCGGCCAACGATTGACTGAACCGCAAGATTTTAATGATCCAGAAGCTCGATATCACATCACTCTCAGCTCTTGTTGACAGTGATGAGACCATCCCCGCACCACATCATATTTGACCTGTGCTAATACTCACATAATTTGCAAGTAGCTTTCTCGCACATGTTTAATTTGAGCCTCTCATTTATTTCAGTATCGGCTGCTCTCTTACTCTAATTTTGATCCGTTATATCTCAATTATGGGTGCCATGTGAAACTATAAATTTGCATCCCTTTACATCAATTACAGCTGCATGCTGTTTAAAGTACCATCACGGTTACGTGCGACCGGTTTGATGCAACAAAATGAAAAATTGATTTCAGGTCTTCCCTGATTTCAGATTTTGTGTTTAGTTTCTTCGTTATTCACTGCATCTGTTTTTTTCATGTTATCATATAAGCAGAAAAAGAGGAATAACATTCATTTAATAATGTTTAAATTACTTGAGAATGCATAAATTTCGCCAGAGGGGAATACGGTCAAGAGGGAATAAATAAAAAATACAATTAAAAAATTTCGTCAGAGGGGAATACGGTCAAGAGGGAATAAATAAAAAATACAATTAAAAAATTTCGCCAGAGGGGTGTACGGTCAACTTGCTGAACTCAGAACGCGTCGTTGTACGGAAGCGAAATATTCTGAAGAGAAATAAATAAATTTGAGTTTCGACAGAGGGCGTTGAGCCTCAGCAGAGGAACGCGACAGGAAGACCAAGCACTTTCTTGCAAAGGAAGCAATTTGCGATGAGGGCGTTTCTTCGGGAAGCTGGTGTAGGGCGGAGGCTCCATGGGCGTTGGTTCTGTAGTTTGGGAGGCTAGATCTAGGGTACAATTAAGATACTTAATTTACAAGATACTTTTTAATTAATTTCCTTGACTAAAATGCCCTCTAGAACCAAGTATTGTTTGCACGAAAACGGCCTGTAGTTTTGCAGTCTTCACGAGCGTTGCTTAAGATCAAGGTAAACAACTAACGCAATTTGCATTACAGATGTGTCAGGTGACATAACATGTCTACTTTTACCAGTCTCCAATGCATTCGTAGAGCGAGTGTTTTGACAATGTTGATACCATTCGTCCCTGGATATTTCCTGATTGATATCTTCCTTGTTGAAAGATAATCTCTATCACTGCGATATGTTCACGCGATTTGTTCATAAACATTTCCTTGTGTTAGCCTTTCCTCTTTATCAAGTCACGCCCTTGGTGACGTCAAATAGCGATGCTATATAACTAAGCTCTGTCTCAAGCGATTAACTTCAGTCTTGGCCGAGAACAGTCGTGTGTAAGCCCTTACTCCTGTCCATATCAATCAGGACAGGAACCTTAAATTAACATATCCACATTTCAACTTGGATTATCCTAAACTGCAAGCCGAACCATAATTTTAAAGTATATTCTATGCTCGTATACGCTGTTCCTATATATCCTAGGATCCCGCTACAACAGAACCAACTCTCAGCAGGTTATATATACTTAATTACGAATCAATATCGCATCGCCCGCTAACAAATTCACCATCTTACAGATGTGAAGACATCAACATATAGTACATTTTCCTGTCGTTAATAACAACGGCCACCAGCACACGCACGGCCACCAGCACACACACGGCCACCAGCACACAAAGAGTGGGTCACCGAGTGGGTGTAGAGAGTGGTTCAAGTGTGTGAGGCGCTGAGCTAAACATAACTTTCAATTTTTCCTTTCGATGTGCAGTAGTGATCTAGTAGCACTGAGTTCAGGCAGCTGTCATACTTACATAATTATTACATGCTGTAAGTGACATCGTATTACGGAAAATATCTGTTAAAACTTTCATATATGTAAACAGGAAACAGTCCATAATTATACAGTAAAATTGTTGAAAATTAGCTTAGCATACCTCGCAATGCTTGGAAAAAACTTACATTAAATTATAGCACAACTTATGACATTTGTTATTCTTTATCTAAAAAAAACTTAGTTAAACTCAACGATAAACTTTTCCTTTAACGCAACTGAAAACTCTTATATAGATTTCAGAGCAAAAAATCTTAGTTTCTCCAACTGCCAAGAAATGTTTTACAAAAACTGCAAAACTTATGTTAAGCGCAAATGAAAATTATTAGTTCATAGTGAAACTAGCTCTCCGTAACAACAAACGTAACAACAAACAACAAACAAACAGTTTAACGCACCATTAAATATTCTTATTGGAGTTCCCAAATCATCTACTGCGGCAAATTCGCATGCCTCTTTCAAATCACAGTCGGTAACCGCACAATTTTAAACAGATTGATTGATACTACCGGGTCCGCCACAACACATGGGTTCCTTATTTCTCATTGAAACAAACAGGTGAAATAATTTTTTACTGGCGATGAGCTAATAACCAAGAACTACACAAACAATTCACAAACGTATTTATTGAATATGACTTAAACTAACAGACCGTCATGAACGAATGAAACTCGAAAGATGCCAGTATATTCTGAATCTCATTGAGGATGGTGTGCCGCACAATTTTGTGTTTAGTGGCGAGAAGAAATTTGACATTGAACAAAGCGTTAGCCATCAAAATGACAGAGTTTGGAGTCGGAATGAATCTGTGAAAACCAGAAAAAAATAAAATCCCATGTCCGTGATGGTTTGGGTCGAGCGAACAGCTAGCCACTGCGAGGTCTTCACTCGTTTTCATCCCCCATGTGTGAAATAGAACATTCAGCGATACATTTCGAACATTTTAGAAGCTGTTTTGTTACCTTGGGCCCGTAAACACCTCAACGGCTCACCATGGAGTTTTCAACAAGACTCTGCCCCATCACATGGCTCAAACATGACCCTGCAAAACTGGATTCAGGGTCACATCCCAGCGTTCATTAGCAAAAATGAATGGCCCTCAAGAAGCCATGATTTGAATACTCTCGACTTTTTTGTGTGGGCTATTTTAGAGAGTAGGGTCTGCAGAACAAACACCTCATGATTCTTTGGATAGTTTGGAGTCTAAATGAAACGAGAATGTGACTTGGTCTCTCAAGAAATGCTGCTATAGTCTCCTGTGAAGCTTTCCAGCGTAGGTTGGATTCCGTCATTAGGAACAAGGGTGGTCTGATTGAATATATACGTTTGTGAGTTGTTTATAGGCAGTTATTGGCTATTAGCTCAACCAATAAAAAATTAATGCACCTCTTTTTTCATTGAGCGATATGAAAAATACGCGTTACCATAAATATGGTGGACCCTGTACAACGCAACTGTTCGTTGGACACTTTTTACTCATGACGCTCTAACATGAGAAGAGGTGTTGATCATCTCACTCTTTCGAGCCATTGTGCACTTTTCAGCGCATTTTCTCATTTATGGAAAAAATGCCCTATTGTGATCGTCATGTCCGTCCGTCCGTGAGTCCATCCGTGATTTCACGTTTTCTTCGACGAGAAAATGCGCTCTCTGTCACTCTCTGCAGTGAGAACTGGGTTATACTTTTTCCTTGGGTACTGCTGCCAACTATGAACCTCGTTGATAATCATGCAGTGCGGAGCAGTAAATGGATACAGTCAGGCGAATCTTCACGTCTAAGATCGGCCAGATGCGGGAGCTGGACAAATACTGTATCACTATAGAGAAAAACGGAGGGATTTGTCACAATGAGCACATGTAAAATGAACATTTTTCTGACTCTGATTACGAAGCTTTTATGATTGTCATCTATCACATTGAGAGGAAAGAAAGTAGTGCAGAACCCATATGAACGAGAGAGTTTCAGTCAGAATTAAGTTCCTTTTCACAATGGGTCTGAGGCTTCTGATCGATATGTGCATGTAGCTTCGCAATCCCCCTTTCACATTGAGGTGAGGGTCGAGTGCTGCCAATGCGTTGACCCACTTATTATATAAAAGGGGGAATGGGATTTTACGCGATAGGACGCGTTCCAACACGAGCACAATCCCTAATTTTATATCAGCCCTATTATTATCAACCAGGAATAAGCGTCGGCATCGGGAATCAACTTGCCCTACGGCAGGCAGAGGTGCGCACTGCGCACTGCATGGTTACACTTCACGTCACCCAATTAATGGGCCCTTATGATGGAGGACAGCGAACGATGAAAACGGCCCACTGCGGTGTGGCCGTAGGCTCCCAGAACTCAATGTAAGGACATCTTTCATGATATAGCATGCAACGCAAGTGTCTGAGCGTTGATGTAGCATGTAACATGTAGTACATGTGTGTGTAAGTTTGCTAACACGGCACACATGTTGCAATTGCTGATCAGTCTGCTGGTGGCAGGGAGCATCCATCATGATACTCACCGGGTGAGGTTGGATGTGCGGCCGTGCGGATAAACTATATAGAGTAAGGGGAGGCTGCCTAAACTGGAGGGAGGAGGGGAAGACAAGCTTCTTAGGGTGAGTGGGGAGGATAGTGGGCACGGCTTGCCGGTCGCCATGGGTGAAGGTGGACTCTCTTGTCTGGGTGCAGGAGATATGAGGGGACAGGTTTATTTGGGTGCAGGAGGTATGAGGGGAATAGCTCATATGCGCGGGTATTATCATGTCTCATGCTATTTGCCCCACTAAGAAGTTCATAAAATAGACCTGTTTTTCCAGTGCAGGTTCTGTGGGAAATCTAGTACAGAGACCGACAAGCTGCATATAGCCCGTTTTCTTGTCCCTATGCTGAGGCTATGTATAGGTTCTACTGTCCTGAAGGTCTTCATGTATTGCAGGTTTCCTTGTACTGCAGGTTATTTTGACTCAACACGTACATCGAGACAATATTCTTGAATGCGTCTGCTGGGCAAGAATAAGCTAGTCGGTCTTGATTAGAAGCAGAACTTCTCATCAAGACCTGAGATTGTCGCGGGCAGGGATTCTGGCAGGTGCAAGAAGGGATTCCTTCAAAACGCAACGTTTCTTGTTGAACGAACACAACACTGATGTAATTCTTAACAAGCACATGGTTTTATCGAAAATCATAGGTTATGGCATGTATAGTTCTGCGGTGAGTACGGGTATATGGCGTGTAAAGAAACAAGGTAAATACGGGTTAGCTGCGTGTACAGTTAGTTACACTGTAATTACGGGTTCGCTGCGTATACAGTTATACGGTAATTACGGGCTCACTGCGTAGTTTATCTGGGGCAGGAAATAACGTTATATGGTAATTACGGGCTCACTGCGTGTACAGTTACACGCATCGTCCACGGAGCGCAACATGACCTCGTCTCCTCGCTTAAGTGTTTTTCTGCTCCACAATTTCCATATAAATTTTTTATCCTTAGAATTAATGCCTAATTTTCAGAAGCAATTCAAATTCATAAATATATTTTGGTCGCCATCGTTTTGATTTCACATTAATAAAGACGATATACGTTAGCTCTTGCTTCGTTAAATTAATAGTTTAACTTTACTTCTTTCTTCGGGTTAACTTGAAAGTCAATTACATGCATGCATTGACTCCTTGAAATGGTGATTAGAAGGAAACTTTTTCAGCACAAACTAATTAAATGAAGCTGAATAAGCGACAGATTAAGGGAAATAAAATATCGTGATGTTTCATTACAGTAAATAATTTTACTTATATGATGCCCGACTGAGAACAAACTAAAGTTTATTACAGTATAACGTCAACCCCATACAGTATAACAAATCCATACAGTATAACGTCAACTCCATACAGTATAACGTCAACTCCATACAGTATAACGTCAACTCCATACAGTATAACGTCAACTCCGTACAGTATAACGTCAACTCCATACAGTATAACGCCAAGTCCATACCGTATAACGTCCACCCCATACTGTATAACGTCAACTCCATGCATTATAACGTCAACCCCATTCAGTATATATAACCTCAACCCCTTTCAGTATAATGTCAATTTCATTCAGTACAAAGTCAACCCCATTTAGTATACCCTCAACCCCATTCAGTATAACGTCAACACAACACAGTGAAACGTCCCCTCTTTACTCGACGGCGTCAGTGTAAACCTGAAACATTATTACGAACACTGTAGCTCACAGGAACATCAAAGTAAACTTTTTTTAAATGTAGCTCATCATCAAATTATTCAATATCATCCATTCCTTTATGGCATATTATCGGCCCACCACAAATTAGCAGTTTTTGGGAGACTTCAGCTAGTTACACAGAGGCAAGCGCACAATTATAACTAAAAAAATCCTGCATACATCTCATCATCTACTCAACGGTGTGAAACAATCGTACAATTACAATGTAAAAATGAAATATTAAAATAGAATTCAGGATAAAGGATATCAATAAGTTTACACACAGCGATGTCCTGGACTTCATTTCTGTGTCGAGGGGTCGCCGTGGTGAGGTTAATACAAAGGAGATCAATAGCGAGCTCAGCGGCGATCGTACAGAGCACAGCTTTCATATATTCCAGCTTCCATATATATTTTATGATGTAACTCATGAGTGAAGGAAACGACTCTCCGATATATTTAACAGTACTGCAAGATTCAATATACTAAACATCTCAAAATACTGCAAGGTACAGTATGCTGTAAGCTTCAGTACATTGTAAGCTTTAGTACACTGAAAGATTCAGTAAATTTTTAGCTGAGGACATAATGAAGAGCCTAATAAATTAAAAGGAATAGTATAAACATTTTTCGAATGTTCACAGTATTCTTGAAGCCAAAAAAATGCCAAAAATTTTAACAAGTTTTATGGCAAAGGACGGTGAGAATTATAAGCTTATGCCCGTAAAAACGGTATTGGCTAAGCAATACAAATTTTCTGTTAGCAAAAATTCATGACAACGATAAAAATTTGAGTGTCAGGTTTAGAAGAAGGCGCTGAAGGCCAACAAGCATGAGGCAAAACTAAAATTTTTAGCCAGCTTAATTTGTGCGTGAAAGCTGTACCTGATGTATACCCCGATCAACATATTTTTGATCTTTAGAAATATCGGCATTAACTTCCTTAGAGATAAACAAATAAAAACTCAATAATCCAACATGGAAGCGATTATCACAACAAATACGGTTATCGTTAGAGTTCCAATTATATAACAGACATAAATAAGAAGAAGGAAACTCAGGAAATTGACAAAAAAGCTACGGTAATCTTGAACGCAATCGAAGATTGCACGCAAAAGGCGCCTGCAACATCCTTTCATTCTCATACGAACATCGCCATTCCTCGCCATTAATACGATACATTGATATTGGCAATGTTGTTTTGAAATGTAAATAAGAGATCGTCGATTCGCTTGAATACTTTGACAGGTTGCACCAAGCCGAAACAATTCAAAGAATGCAATGTCTTTAATCCATTACATATAATTTCAATGTGTTATGTGTAATCCATTCTTCACGAACGCAAAACCTGAATAATTTCCGTTTATATTTTTGGAATAAGACAATCAAGTGAGAATTTCACCAATCTTTGCATGTGATGTACGTTGATATGCGACGTACTTTGTACAGTTTACATCAACGATCAACAAAAATGCAATTATTCAAGACAAAACTCGTTTATTTTCATTTTTTTTTACTTCTGGAAAGCTGAATTACAGTATGTTCATATTTCTTGAAGACTTGGGCTTCTAGTTAACTCACAGATCTACCATTATCCATGTCGGATATTTATTAGATCATACGAGGAGAGATTCAACGAGTTGAATAATTAAAATTCTTAACATGACTCACAGAAGCCATCAATGATCAACCGACACCAATCATCAAACCAGTTGATAGTTGAACTGTAGTAACTTTGATGTATATATTGATGAACATCATACAAGCAGTCATGCACACATGCCATCATTGCATCATTTTCACAATCATGTATGAGTAACCTTAACGCGTAAGTGAATGAATGTAAGCGAGTATGTAATGTAGTTTCCTGTACAGCTTTCATATTTTGCAAAAGTTTGTAGAGGTTAATAAATGAAGTCTTATATACAGTAACAACCTCTCTATTCGACCCACTAACTACACCCCGTATCTTTGGTTATGGGCAGTACTATCAGAATCATCAGATACGTAGATACATGGCATGATTAAAGTACTATCAGAATCATCAGATACGTAGATACATGGCATGATTAAAGTACTATCAGAATCATCAGATACGTAGATACATGGCATGATTAAAGAACTATCAGTATCGTTAGTCCAGATATATAGACACACGCCATTATTATACGAAAAAACAGCGTTACTAACTCTGTACATTTATGACGTCACTTAATTTTTTTTACCACGTTATATTTTGGGCATAACCTCGTAGTTCCTCATCATTATGGGGCTACGTACATTACATAAATTTAGGGTTCACTATAGAAGTTAGAGTTTGCTTAATATTTGACACACTGAATGCAGAACATCTTTTTATGGTTATATACGAAATTTAGAAAAAAAAGTTAAGAATGTTTAATGACCGCCTACAAAAGGTACAGGATATTAAGATTTTGCTGAGAGAGATTTATAAAATTTGCTGAGATTTATAAAATTATGATGCGGGGCTCTAAATATCGACAACAAATTGCACTTATGGACAAATTGTCGTAAAAATTACCAGTGCAGCATAGGAAAAGATGGAATCAATTATTTAATTGATTATTAAATCGGCAGATCAACAATTCCATTCTGCCAATATTAATAAGAGTAACCGAGAAGTTGCGATTCTAACAAATGCCGAACAAAATATTCACTCAAGCGATAACATGACAAACGAAAACCAGTAAAAACATTTATTTTATATTAAAATTATTAAAATGATACAGCACAACATCGGCTAAACTAAGTACTTTCATCAGTTGACACAAACATTATTAATCTAAAAAAGCATTTAGCCACCAATATTGCACTCAAACCGGCGTAAAAATAAGCAGAAGCACCAACAAGAAGCTACAGATACCAACGCTGCGCTATGAACACAAAAGAGGACTTCAGGGAGACGCTCGCGCGCACCTGCTGATTTTTTAGCACCTCTTCAGCGAGAAGCGGAACTTTGGAGCAGGCGGGAGGGGTGGGTGGGAGAAGCACCGGTACAGAGAAATCAAGCATGCAAATTATCAGAGAAGCCAAAAGGAACCGGATTCTTTATCTAGCGGCCGTGTTGATGGCTGCAGCGGCAGCGCCGGCAGCTTTCTCGTGTAGAGATCTCGTGAGCGACTCGATCCTGCTTATGCCCGCAGAAGGCACGCCGTTGCTGCTCAGGCGGTTGAGAACTCCGCTCAGCCGCCCCGACGATCCTGTGAGTCGAGACTCGGACTGCTGGTGCAACAGCGACGGGTTTGGGATCTGCCGCACGCTTGAGTTTGTGGCGCGCACCGGCGCTGAGTTGGTGGTGCTGGTGCGCTGCGGTGCGCAGGCGCTCGTCGTGGAGGTGACGACGCCGTTGAGCAGACTACGGTACGGCGACGTCGTCTTGACGCCGCTCGTAATGTTCACGGCCGGCGTCAAGCCGCTGGACGTACGCAGCGCGGCCGTCAAACTAGCGCCGTGTGGCGACGACAAAAGACTCGAGATCGAAGAAGAAATGCTTTTGTTGAAGACGTCAGCGAGGCTGCCAACGCCATTTACAGAAGCCTTACTCGACAAACATGAAGACTTGTTTCCGTTGAAAATAGATTTGGTCTGCGTAATGCCGTTGCCGTTGTTCAGTGTTGATTTCGTTATAGATATTGATGGAGGTTTATTAGGGCTAGAAACTAGTGATGACTTCGAGAAGCCAGAAATAAGTGGAATGCCAGGTTTAGTAGAATTAATTACTTGTGAAGGTTTTGCAAGGTTACTGACGGTGCTCGTTTTCACAGTATTGATCATTTGCCCTGATTTTGTAGCGGAGAAGGCTTGCGCCAGCTTAGCATGAGGGTCGAGCCGACTTGGCGGTGACGCTGGATTAGTGGTCGTCGATTGCTTGATGGAACAAGGGCCCTGAGATAACGTCGGCTTGGTAGAGCAAGAAACCACGGAATTAAGTTCATGGGTTTTACTATCCTTATCATAATTAGATTTTTGATCGACAGAATTTGCTAAAGAATTGATTTTCGGAGCAATGGAGCAGCCTACAGAAGAACTACTTTTCGGAGCAAAGCTGTTGTTAGCAGAAGAAGAACTATTTTTGAGAGCCGAGGAGCTGCCAGATGAAGACGAAACTTTTGCCGAGCTACAGGGAGCAGACGATGTAGAAATTGAGACGCTTGAATTAGCTTTAAGAAATGTAGGGCCGCCATTGTTGTTAGAATTAATGCTTGCGGGAGGAATGCTAAGCTTCGTATTTGGCAAGGAAGTTCGGGCGGGGGTCTGTAGAGAAGCTCCAGAAACCGACACGCCATTTGGAAGCGAATTAGAAGATGAAACAGAAGCAGATGACGTCATTATGTCGTTACAACTACTGCCATCAGTGACTTGACTAGCGTTGCTCCTTGCAGGAAATAGGGCACTGGAAGAGGAAGGAGGCAAAATGGGAGACGTAGCGTCGGAACAAGTTGATTTATTACCGCTATTCTTACTATTGTTATTTAACTTCAACTTATTACTCATTTGTTGACGAAAACACTCCGACAACTTTTGATTTGTTATTTTGAAAATAGGATCACTCGTTCTGCCAGATTCCTTGCTGACAGACTCTGTTGTTTTATCCGACGATGAGCTAGACACCGACGCGACTCTGAGAGGATCGCTGGAGCCTGACGACCGGTGAGTTGGACTCTTGTTCAATTTGCTTTTTAGGGTTCCATGCTTGCCGGCCCTGCTGATGGTAATGGTGTTTGTCACGGATCGGTTTTCTTCATTGGATAGTTTTTGTGATGGTCCCCCGGAAGCTTTACCGCCGTGAGTCTTGACATACGGCGCGGCTGGATCACTTTTCGAATTTGAATCAGATGAGTTAATGGCACTTATGGTGAGGGTGTCTCCGGAACCGTTCACAAAGCTTAGCGAGTCGGCAGTTTCTCGGAGTTTGCCAAGCTTAGAAGCCTGCATAGATTTCTTTGCCTCCTCTTGTGCTCTGGCTTGCACCAGAGCGAGCTGAATGACCGCCGCCTGGGAAAGCGTGAACAAATCGTGGAATCGTGCAGCGTGCGGAGTTTGATTCGAATTCCAGTTTGACCTTGACGGGGAAGTAGTGTTGTTTCTATTCTTCTTTTTAGAAGTTCTGCTCTGAGTTATCGAGAGCATTGTTTGTGTTCCCTGACCTCGGGACAAGTCTAAGCTGCCTCGGGCTCTAGCTTCACGTACACTGCGCGCGTGGTCGGAGAGGTCTAGAGCACCAACCTCGTCCATCGTTTCGTCAACTTCAGAATCTGAGAAAGCACAACTTCCGTCCTGACCACCAGCCTGAACCACGACATTGCGGCGAATGCGACGAGGGGGCTTAACGTCTACTGCTTCGTCGTTTTCAGATACGTTGGCCATAAACTCGTGGTCAGTGCTAGCATTGGAGTCGTCAGCGGTGTTCTGTTGTTCATCGTTCGTTCTCTCAAAGTCGGCTCTGCTTGCAGACGACACACGTTCGCTGTAAAGGTCCTCCTCGTCTTTTTGGTTTGTATCGTCCGTCTCAATTTCGAGCTCTGGTTCAGTCTCGTGACTCGTGTCGACTTCGAGCGGCGCTTCCGAGTCTTGGTCGCCCATGAGAGTTTCGTCCTCGTCGCCATCGCAGGACTCAGCGCGGGTTGACGACGACCCGAAAGTTGCCTCGTAATCCCCAGGTTCTTCAGACGAAGAACTTTCTTCACACTTTGCTTCGTGATGCATTTGGTGATGTTGCTGGCTTTCTGGGGTCTCAGGTGGGGTTGGGGGCCTGCCATGGGGGTCGTCGGGGGACAGTGGAGTCATGTGATGACTGCCTCTGGAACTGTCGCTGTGCTCACGAAATGACGATCTTCTCTCCCGCTCGCTCTCTATGTTTGAATTCTCCATTTTGGCGATTTTTTCGGGAGGTTCATGCATGTCATCGCAGTCAGACGACGATGGCTGTGAGGGGGGACCCACGGACAGCCCCCGCGACCCGTGGTTGAGGACGGGCTGGTGGGGGTGGCGGCGCTTCTTCACACGACGAGTGGCGACCACCTGGAAACTCAACTCCAGCGGGGATTCCTGTGAAGAAAAGAGCAAGAGAAATAGGTTAACGCTCTATTAACAATTATTAGTAATTCACAACACATCAGCCCAGCAGAGGTAATTCAATGAAATTAAAAAATATAAATAGCTCCAATATTAAACTGGTGCTAGCCCAGCTTTAATGTTGTACTGGCACTCCTCAACAGCAGCATCATCGCATCCTGTATTCACAATAAAATCTAACAAAACAACTAGCGACAAGTTTGAATAAACATCGGATAGGAGCGATAAGAACAAGACTGGCCGCCATGAAGACAGAATACAAGAAGCACAAGCATCGATCAAGCGGAAACGAAGAAAGACGGGGAAGAGAGTGTAGAGTGATAAAAGAGAGAGGGGTACGAACGAAGGCAGCAGAGAAGCCCAGTAGCGTTGCGCCGGCGGTGCGTAAGCAGCAAACAAGAGGAAAAGTCATATGACAACTTCTGGGCAGCGGAGGAAAAAAGTCGTAATCTTAACAAGGAACTTTGAAGCAACGGCCATCCCGGTATACTAATCATAATAAATTATTATAAACAGTCCGGAGTTTGGCTTGTGCGACTAAAGTTTTAAATACTAGTACGATTATTTTGAGTCTTAAATTTTTGCTCATAAATTGGCAGTGAAATTATGGGGCTCATTTACTGTCGCTTTTAAATTTAATGGAATTTTTGGAGAACGTTTGATACATGCAACTTTTACTATATACGTATGCTAAAATTTAGAATGCATATTCAGCACACGCAAGTAATGTAGTGCATGCGTGTCACCTGTTAATTAACAGGTGACCTAAAAGTTAATTACTAATTACAGATAGTGCGTGTCAGATGTGTATGCAGCTCGTTAGTTAGATGTAGTGCAGCTCGTTAGTCTCAGATGTGTATGCAACTAAACTAACGAGCTGCATACACAACTGACACGCACTACCTGTAATTAGTAATTAACTTTTAGGTCCTTAGGCTTCATACAGCACTTATAGTATCATCGGCTTTCCATCAAAACAAAATTGTTGCTCCTAACGTCAAATAATAACATCGCAAAAAAGTAATTACTAAAGCGTTGGGGCATATTCATTGCGTCAAGTCTCCGGTAACAAAATATTTGTGAGTTTATTCTCTAGTCTAGGAAAATGCGAAGAATTTCCTAGCACCCAGCACGCACTAGCTTCACTAGTCTCTGCCTCAACGAAGCTGCTCAGAGTTCCGTCATAATCGGCCGAGCTCCGCGCACGCTTCACTGCGCGCGCGCCGCAATCATCACCGCGGAACTTCACGGCAATAAAACTGATTGCTGGACTCGCCACGCAGCGCTGGATTGCGCGCCGCTGGAAGGCGCCTCATGCACCGGACTGCGCCTTGCTGGACTGCGTGCTGCTGGACTGCGCCCCGCTGGATTGCGCGCCGCTTGAATACGCGCCGCTGGACTGCACGCCGCTGGACTGCACGCCGCTGGACTGCACGCCGCTGGACTGCGCGCTGCTGGACTGCGCGCCGCTGGACTGCGCGCCGCTGGACTGCGCGCACACGCCGCTGGACTGCGCGCCGCTGGACTGCGCGCCGCTGGACTGCGTGCTGCTGGACTGCGTGCTGCTGGACTGTGCGCCGCTGGACTGCGCGCCGCTGGACTGCATGCCGTTGGCCTGCGCGCCGCTGGACTGCACGCTGCTGGACTGCACGCTGCTGGACTGCGCACCGCTGGACTGCGCGCCGCTGGACTGTGCGCCGCTGGACTGCGCGCCCTCGCTCTCCCTCGGGTTAAGCACCAATAAATTTACCTCGCGAGGCGCCGAGTGCGCGAGCAGCTGCGGGAAATGCGGGGCCGAGAAATGCTGGGCGGAGATGAACTCCGTCGCTCAGGAACGAAGAGAGCAGAGAGCGATAAAAGAGAGTGGGATACGAACGAAGAGAACGGAGAGCGATAAAAGAGAGTGGGATACAAACGGTGAGAGTGGGATACGAATGATGAGCGGCAAAAACAAATAATGACGAGTGAACACAAATGAAAAGGTTGGAAATGATTGATGAGAGAGGAATTGCAGCGTAGAGAGTAGAGCGTGAGTGGAGAGAGCGGAACACAAATGGGGAGGCAGGAAACTAAACTTGGGAAGGGTATAGCGAAGGAGGTGTGTAAAAGGAACACTCTCATCCGTTGATATTCCTTCTCAATATTCGTGTTCCTTCGTACACTGTAATAGACAGCTAAGCGCCTATTTAGGATCTCAAGTTTTAATTCTCAAGTTAAAAATACGACTTATCCCAGGCATCCGTCGACATTATCGAAACCAGGAATAACCAATCGAGGGTTAAACTGATTGGCCGTCACGGCCAATCAATTCAGTGGATGCAATTGGAAGCGACGAATCAATTCAGTGGAAGTGACGTTCAGTGGATGCAATTGCGGCACAAAAGCTTGACAAGTTTGATAAATTGAGGCACTTCCGGGCACTGTGCGACCTGTGCAGCGCCGAGGTGACCTCACGTGACCTCTGCACCGCCGAGGTCACCCACAACGAGAACCTCTGAATGAGAACCCACGAGAACCTCTGAATCAGAACCCAAACGAGAACCTCTGAATCAGAACCCACAACGAGAACCTCTGAATCAGAACCCACAATGAAAACCTCTGAATCAGAACCCACAACGAGAACCCCTGAAACAGAACCCACAACGAAAACATCTGAATCAGAATCCACAACGAGAGCCCCTGAAACAGAACCCACAACGAGAACCTCTGAATCAGAACCCACAACGAGAACCTCTGAATTAGAACCCACAACGAGAACCCCTGAATGAGAACCCACCACGAGAACCTCTGAATGAGAACCCACAACAAGAACCTCTGAAACAGAGTCCACAACGAGAACCTCTGAAACAGAACCCACAACGAGAACCTCTGAAACAGAACCCACAACAAGAACCTCTGAACAGAACCCACAACGAGAACCTCTGAATCAGAACCCACAACGAGAACCCCTTAATCAGAACTCCCAACGAGAACCTCTGAATGAGAACCCACAACGAAAACCTCTGAAGCGGAGCCCAGAACGAGAACTTCTGAATCAGAACCTCTAACGAAAACCTCTGAATTAGAACCCGTAACGAGAACCTCTGAAACAGAACCCACAACGAGAACCTCTGAAACAGAATCCACAACGAGAACCTCTGAATTAGAACCCACAACGAGAACCTCTGAATGAGAACCAACAACGAGAACCCCTGAATCGGAACCAACAACGAGAACCTCTGAAACAGTACCCACAACGAGAACCCCTGAAACAGAACCCCCCACACGTAGGAAGCCCCCATCCCACGCAGGGTTCTCAGAACGAGGCAGCGAACACGTCGCCGTCTTGTAGGACAAGCAGTTGACCAGAGACAAGAAAAAAAAAAAAAAAAAAAAAAAAAAAAAAAAAAAAAAAAAAGTAGAGACAAAAAAAAAAAAAAAAAAACACCGCAAACGGAGCAGAAGATTTTTTTTCCTTGTAGCGGCAATGGCAGGGAAGAGAGCAATAATTCTTACGATATCCTGCAGTCGTTACCAAGGATGACGACGACTGTGACTCTCTTCCTCTTTCTCGATACTCCCCCCTTCTCTCTTTCTCTCTTTATCTCTCTTTCGCTCCCTTGTTCTTTATTTCTTAGACACATACACAATTAACACATGGCGCCTAAATATACCGCAGGCATGGATCAATAATGCTTGTGTATAAAAGTTGCAATTTTATGCGCTTCAAGATAATTTATGTCACGTACGCTGTATATTTCTCAAATAATCTAGTCTAAAAACCGACGAACATTCTGACAAATGTCAAATAACAGACGATGTCCGCTTGGAATTCACTCTTTTTCCAAGTGAATTCGGTGCGATGTTGCGGGCAATGTGTATAATTTTCATGCATAAAACATGCAGTGAAATATTAATGTCGCACGTGAATAATGACTCTATGTAAAGTTAATGTTACACACATTAAGTTAATTTCAGTTTCACGCTCTAGGAAAGACATGAAAAGCGACATAAAAATATGAGGTAGATATCATTTATCACTGAAGCACACTCAACACACACATCACACACACGAAAAACACACATTATTTAAGAATAATTCACACATCACTCAAACATCACGAATTACGTACAAATCACTAAACATGTCACACACATCACTCACGCATCGTTCGCACATAACAAAACTCACACACACACAACACACACAACACACACATCACACACATCACACACACATCACACACACACACACACACACGCATGCACACATCACTCACCCTGGTCCATGTGTAGATGTAAGCGATCTCCATGAGCGTCCAGGCGTCCAGCAGCCTGTCTTCTCCGTGCAGAAGTTCCACCTTCGTTTACAACAGAATACATAATATGAGTAAAATTAAACGACTAAATGTAATGACTAAATGTAAGCGATACAATGTAATCAATGGAATATAAAAAATAAGAGACGAGAAAAAAGCATTTCACATCTTGAGGATAGTTGCAGATTTTACCAATGGATAACACAGGAGGATAACAAGGAGGATCGTAATCCTAAATAATTCAAGAATACGCAATATGCCAACAGGATCGCTTAATATTAAAAAAATGCTGGATATCACTATAAGAAACGAAGTGAACGTTACGTTATAGCAGTGAATTTGCAATGCTCGTAATTATAACAACTAAACCTGAGTATTTTCGTCCATTGTGTTGAAACAAATTCGAAATAAATGAAAAATAATAGTATTAATATAATATTAATAGTAATATTATCATGGGAAATTTTTCAATCCGGTAGTGAAGAAAGACGAACCAGCATTATTCACATCAAACTAAATCAGACTATACCCACACCATATGCATATAACCAACCATAAGGAAAAAAGTGGGTTACATGTATACAGATGATTCAAGGTATATTAGTGGAAAACCTCTAATCATTGATACAAAAAGCTTATTCGTCCTTAAGTGATTCAGTCACCTAAATTCGACAAGGTCACCGAACTCTCATGAAGTATAAGATTCATCGATCAAATTATTCAAGTTCTCTATATAAATGTCCGAACATGAATTAAACGAACAAAATCCACAACAAGACACAGAAAAAAAATCCAAATTACCGAAACGTTTTATTTGCCTTTAACTGAAAACGTTGACTCACCCTAAGTGGGTCAGGCACGCGGTGCTTGCTCTTGACGAGCTGCTTGAGCACGTACACGGGCACGGTCGCGGGGCACCTGAAATAACGGACCATGTCGTCCTCCCCTCCTCCTTCCCCGTCTGTAGGGGAGGATGGGCCCGTCCTCTTGACGTCGTCGGGGGACGACATCCCGACGTCTTCCCCAGGCACGGTCCCGTTTGGGACGTCGCCAAGGGCCCTCCCGTTGGGCCCCGCCGACCCAGTCGAAGAGCGCCGGCGACTGAAAGAGCAAAACAAGATTTATCAGCGACATACACTCAGAGAAATCAATGAGAATTTGTCCAATTAACAATGCACTTTTTGACCTTGAGCGGGTCATTCTGAACTAGTTTGGCCCACTGAGAGGCCGTATCAGTGCTATACATCCACTATCTTCTCATCATGTGGGCAAGAACTTGTGTCGTGTCACGTTTTGGACTATTAGACTCATCCATTTTTTCGAGCGCCGTGTGTGCTCATGAAGATAGAGCAGATCGATCAACAACCTGCGGGACTTACACAGTATAGGTCGGTTCGGTGGAGCCTGGCTTTATAGGTCGAGGAATGCGAAGTAGCTTTCTTTGTGACGGATTTTACAAGAGTTTATGCGCCGACGAAACATTGCTTTGCTGTCACCGCCGAGGTAAGTAGAATGCAGGATGATAACATCCAATTCAACTCACGACTAAGGTTATGTAAATAAAAATACACGTAAAATTGTTATTGTTTTAATATGGCTGCTTTATTTACAACCAAAAGTCGATACTCGTTGAATGATTAGCATGCCTTGATAAATTTAATAACGTCCATTATAGTCATCAAAAAATATGTATATAAATAAATAAGGTCCCTAAGCACTACAATAGACAGCAATGCCTTCACTCTTTGGTTTTCTTTATAAAAGACAACAATGGAGAAAACACAAGAACAATTGCCGAATTTCTTACACCGACAACTCGAACAAAACTGACACTGCGTGATAGTGTAATAATTGGACAAGAGTACAATGTAATTGTATTCAGCACAGAGGCAGAAAACACACAATGGAGGCACAAAACACATAATGGTTTCAGGTTCACAATACTCGGTTGAAATTCAGGCTGACTTTCAGGTTGCCACCGATAAGCCGGACAAGATTTTTTGGAAGGCAGGCAAGCGGTGGCCGTGGCTTGACGAGACAATGGCAGACGCTGCCGAACAATAGAGGCGAGTACGACAACTGCGAGGCTCTTGACAACCACTCCTGCCACCACGACAAGTGACAACCACTCCTGCCACCATGACAGGTGACAACCACTCCTGCCACCACGACAGGTGACAACCACTCCTGCCACCACGACAGGTGACAACCACTCCTGCCACCACGACAGGTGACAACCACTCCTGCCACCCCAACAGGTGATAACAATATTTAAATAGGTATTAAGCACAGTTACTTGAAGACACAAATTTTGGAAATTCCATTTCGCAAGGCAAAGCTGGAGCAGAACTGGAACCTGGAGCTGGAACATAGCTGGATTCCCATGAGATTCTAGCTCAAGTTGTAGGAATGATAACAATGATAACATTTATTCTTCGTATCATGCAGGCAATCTTTGGAGTATGATGCTGATGAGGAAATTTCTGGAAGACAATTTGTATAGTTTGATTGGACTATTTTCAAGGCATGATACCGAAAATCTCGGAGGTATGAAACCGACAATCTCGGAGGTATGGTGCCGTTAATCTACGTATAAGGCTTCATTCCATTTTCAAGGAATAATACAGTCAATCGCTAATGTGCGATACGGGCAATCTTAAAGGACAATCCTTGGCAACGATTGTGGAGGGCTACTGGCATGCACATTACTTCCCGATTTTAAAGTCCTTCGTCCTTCATCAAGCGCAAACTCAAAAGTTTTTAGCAGCGGCTTAGCGTTTCCTCTTCGAGCGGTTTTTGCTAATTGATGTTGAGGGTTGAAGAATGGAGTAAAAGTGGATCATAATTTCTACCATGAACAATTGCTCATTAAGCGTAATGATCCTTAATACACACACAAACGTCCGCACCACACATACAAACGTCCGCACCATACACACAAACGTACCGCACCACACACACAAACGTACCGCACCACACACACAAACGTCCGCACCACACACACAAACGTACCGCACCACACACACAAACGTCCGCACCACACACACAAACGTGGGAGATAAAGTCCCACATTTATCAGTTCTATACATAGCAGTTATCTGTATAAAAGAGCGCCCACATCATTTGTGTGGCGCACAATGGACTAGTTTGGTCGCGCAGGAATACTTGCGCAACAATAGACCTGTCTCTTATACACATCTAGATGTGTATAAGAGACAGGNATATACTCCTAGGATCTGATATATGAGACTTCTGCCTCCCTATATACTCCTAGGATCTGATATATGGGACTTCTGCCTCCCTATATACTCCTAGGATCTGATATATGGGACTTCTGCTTCCCTATGTACTCCTAGGATCTGATATATGAGACTTTTGCCTCCCTATATAGTCCTAGGATCTGATATATGGGACTTCTGACTCCCTATATACTCCTAGGATCTGAAATATAGACTATACATGGGACTTTTGCCTCCCAATATACTCATAGGATCTGGTCTTTGGGACTTCTGCCTCCCTATATATTCCAGGATCTGATATATGAGATTTCTGCCTCCCTATATACTATATACTCCGTCCGATATACGAGTTACATTTCCTGTATATATGTCTTGAAGAGGCGTCATATATTCCTGTCATCAGATATACTATATAGCTTCAAGTCCTATATGTATATTCCTTCTGTCAGATACAAGAGTTTTATTTGACATGCTGCACCGTGAGCAAAAAGCATGCTATACAATATATATAGTAGTATATAGTTATACTAAAACGCAATTAACCATACTACTATAAAAAATATACCACAACAATGTACTCGTCAACATCTATACAGTAAAATAATGTATAGACACAGTGCAAATGGCATTTGTGTTGTACTTGGCATAGAAATGGCATTGACAGGAAAATTTGTGATGGTCGCAGCACTATATACATTGCGATAAGATAAGGCGAAAGATGATGAATACAACAAGATAATATGCAAGATAATTAAGGTCACGGGTGGAATAATTAATGAGAGGGCGAAAAATTGAAAGGCTGAACATCCCATTAAAACTTGAAGCAAGAGTCTGAACTTTACATCGGGGGATGGGAGCGGGGGGGGGGCACTACACCATACACGCTGTGGTGACACACCACACGCTGTGGTGACACACCACACGCTGTGGTGACACACCACACGTTGTGGTGACACACCACACGCTGTGGTGACACACCACACGCTGTGGTGACACACCACACGCTGTGGTGACACATCAAACGCTGTGGTGACACATCACACGCTGTGTTGATACACCACACGCTGTGGTGACACACCACACGCTGTGGTGACACACCACACGCTGTGGTGACACATCACACGCTGTGGTGACAAACCACTTTCCACTCATGTATTAATTGGCGCGTAATTGGCTAAGCTGTTGGCAATTACACTCTGCCCAAGAGTAGCGTGTATTGACAGCGCTGCGCTGGCTGCACGAGTTCTAATTGCGCGGCCTGCAGCTCGTCTTAATTACGTCACTAATTACAATATTGGTTAAATTCACATTAAATTAATTAACTATGCATAAACTCAAACAACGCAAACTTCTTAAAACACTATTAATATATAACAGACTTAGACGCCATTTCCTCGCCAGTTCGCCTTAAACACACACACACACACACATACATACAGGCACACACAAACCACAACACAGGAAACATACAAACACACCGCACGTGTCATCACGCGCATACAAAGCTGCGTACGTGTGGAGAAGCCCGATGCTGCGTATTGCGCACTCAGTGCAATGTGTGAAAATTTTGTTGCATGATGTTTACTTGATGGCAACACATGTATACCACCACGTCAAGTATACCACCACGTCAAGTATACCACCACGTCAAGTATAAGGTTTTACCATGTATGAGGTATATTGGCCCTATGTAGAAATCATGTGATTTCTACGTGGCCTAGCTGGGCAGAATTTTCACAAAAACCATGGGGCTGCCATATGGCATTTTCACATGTGGCCAATATTGTCATGCCACTTGGGACCAACATGGGCCCCTTTGAAAATTGTTACTAGGGGAGCGAGCAGTCAAGACGATATACGCGCCCTCGACGAGCGAGCAGTCAAGACGATATACGCGCCCTCGACGAGCTTGACGCGCGAGCAGGCAAGACGATATACGCGCCCTCGACGAGCTTGACGAGCGAGCAGTCACGACGATATACGCGCCCTCGACGAGCGTGACGAGCGAGCAGTCACGACGATATATGCACCATCGACGCTCGACGAGGGTACGAGCGTGAAGAGCAATAACCAACATCACGCCATGTGCTCTAGCACCCTCCTCCCGCATCCTCCTACACATTCCCGATTCTAAATCAACTTTCACGAACCCAGAAAAAAGAGCAAATTAGGAACAACGGGAATTGTTGCAGAATTTGTATGACAATTGGTGATGTTAACGTCTTTAATGATGTTAACCTTGGTTCTCAAATCATCCAATCTAATGTAAAAGCAAGCGTTAAGAAATGCAAAAAGTAAGAGGTGTGAATTGTCTGATTTTCTCAGCCAATTGCGCGGATGGGAAAAGAAGTCACCCCACGAGGGAAGGAGGTTCCGGGCCGAGGGGAGGAGGGAGAAGAGGAGTGGGTAAGAGGGAGAGGGGGACGTAAAAGGCCCCAGAAGAGAAAGGGGATGACAAAAGTTGAGCCAATTAAATAGAGTCGACGGCGGCAGAGACGCTGCGGCTGTCGAGCGCCGCGGCTTAGGGCGGCTTCTCTGAAGAATTGCTCTGAGGAGGAGGGTCTCTGTGTGCCCGCACTCAGAGAAACAAGTGGGACTTTGTCCAAATAGCAATGCACTTATGGTCATTGTGTGAGTGATTTTGACCAAATTTAGCGCGGCAAAATGGCGTATCGGTGGAAAATATGACCCAATTATTGTTCTGAGTGTAAGTTGTGGTACAACAAAAAATGATAACTGCCGCCGCGTCAACGCCGGCCAATCATTGGCCATCGATGATACGACAATAATTTTCGTCACGGAATTTTCGTCGCTCAAGCGCAACAACTTTCATCGCCGTCACCTCCGCTGTGCTGCGTCGTGGCGACGACGAGGCAGCTTCATCGATGGTCCACGCAAAGCATGACGTATGACAGGCGCGAAAAAATGTTCAATGCAAGAACAATCCGTCATTATGAACCATATAAAAGGGAAAATAATTTCATTAATAGATGTTGTCTCGTTACATAAATCGAAAAAAAATCGTCCGAAGAGATAGCTGCACAGTTTGAACCCTTAATTGGGAAGCCATGTCATTTAGAGCGCGCGTAGCATTAAACTTTTCTAGAAATGCAGATCTGATGTTACGGACTGTACAGGAACTTGCAGTTTCTGAAGTGAGTTTAAACACTGAGTTAATTGAACGTCAAAGTCTGAGTCCGCCTAATATTCATATTTTATTAGAAAAATTGGTGTCGCGCGTGAGCATTATTTGGGGACAGCGCTTAATTACCAGCGGGACGTTCTGCGGGAACTTTTTGTTGTTATAAATCGAATAACATTAGCAGAATAGCATAGTCATAATCAGAACTGCTGTAGTGGCGGATGACGAGGCTGACGGAGTCACTGACCTGTTGTAGTGGCGGATGACGAGGCTGACGGAGTCACTGACCTGTTGTAGTGGCGGATGACGAGGCTGACGGAGTCGTCACTGACCTGTTGTAGTGGCGGATGACGAGGCTGACGGAGTCGTCAGGGCTGAAGACGAACTGCTGGAACTCCTCCACGTCGCGCTGGTAGGCGGGGGTGCCAACTGCACGGGAGAACAATGCACGGCAATGAGGCATCGTACAAAAAATACCGAATTTAAAATATAATAGAAATGAAACAATTTGCTGAACAGTACTATAGAAATGATGAAACATGCAGAACATTAATAGATATTATAGGTGATTTTGTTTCAGCATGGAAGGCTTGTATAGGATCCAGAATGAATGAAGAAGCTAACTTAGCAAACATTTAAGGAAAATAGAAGTGACGGCGACGTGAGCGAGCAGTTTAAATTAATAAATGATGTCATGGAATAGTGACCGTATATAACAACAATACATTGACAAACATTGTGATTGTCAATGTATTGTCAAACACCATTATATAGTGATGCCTTAATTACGCATACGAGTTCTTACGATTAACTAAGTAACCAAATCTAAGTCATTCAAACGCAAAAATATTATGTATGCAATTTTGATGCTTATGATAAATAGATAACTTACTTGTAGCCTTATTTGTAGGTATAGATAAGTGGAATGGACTATATTATAGATACAAAAATCGGTATAGATACATGCCTATACATGCTAGGCCACTCAGCTATGCCAGCAGCACACAGTATGGATAGGAAGCCTCTTATAAAAAGCTTGTCGGCTTTGTTAGCCTCACAAACACAGCGTCGGGTCGATAATTCGCTCCTAAAAACACACAGACTATCCTTCATTTATAGCCACACGGAAGAGTGCAGGTTAAACTCCGGCGAGGTATTGCAAGAAATTGCTCTTTGATAGCTCCCTGGATCTCTAAACCTATTCCATTTACTGAGCTTTGCAATAACGTATCTATAGCGAGTATGACATGCCAGGTTTTTAAAATGGGTAACGAGTAACGACTAAACCTAAATCAATGTGAATTAATACATGAACACAGGATAAGAATCGTCTTGTCATGAGTTATTCGTACATATATCCCAGATACCTAGTTGCATTTACATGCAGATTCAAACTGTAGAACTTTTACTGCATCATACTTAGCCTAAGTGGTCACACCACATATACAGGGGTTGGAAAAAAATAAGGAAAACACCTGATATTTTGATATCTGAATTTTTGAAAATGGTATTAACAGTGAAAACTTGACATGTTTTCCAGCTATTGTTGCTGCTAATTGATATTTTATCCTTGTACTCACATTTTTAGTAAATTTTTGTGCCTATAACTTAAAAATGGCAAGCCTCTCTGACTTTCAAAAAGGCCAATTAATTGTTGGTGCCCATATATATGGCAGGTGCTAGTGTGACAGAAACTTTCCGAATGCTTTACTTTTCTAGAAGTACAGTCTCAAAAGTAATAACTGCTTTTGAAAAAGAAGGAAAAACGTCCTCTCCAAAGCACAGGTCTGGCCGAAAGTCGAAGTTGTGAAGAGAGACCGCCGGCGGATAAATCGAATTGTGAGGGACAATCGAAAGGCCACGGCTGTTAAAATTACTGCAGACCTCAGTGGACACCTACGGAACCCAGTTTCCATCAAGACTGTCCGCCGAAAACTGCACAGTGCACAGATCTGGATTCTATGGAAGAGCTGAAATTAGAAAACCTCTGGTTTCAAATTCAAATGCTTCAAAGCCTTTAGAGTGATGTAAAAACTTCCAAAATTGGTCCCTCGAGCAGTGGAATTTTTTTTCTGACCAATCTTCGTTTATTCATTTCCAACCTCTGGCCGAGTTTACATTTGGAGACAGCCAAAATATTCATTTAATCCCGACTACCTCCTCCTAACCGTATAACAAGGCGGGGGATCTGTGATGATCTGGGGTGCTATTTCTTGGAAATCCGGCGGACCAATGATTTCTCTTCGCGGAAGAATCAACAGCCGTGACTATTTAAGAATTTTGGATGACAGAGTTGATCCAATGTTTAAAGCACTGTTTCAGGGGGGGACGCCATCTTTCAAGATGATAATGCCCCGATCCATATAGCTAGAATAGTTAAAAAATGACACGAGGAACATTTTAATGAAGTTGAGCATCTCATTTGACCACTGCAATCACCAGACCTGTATATTATCGAACACTTATGGTCGATTTCAGAGACGCAAGTCAGAAGTCGATTCCGGCCGCCATCGTCTTTCAAAGTGATTGAGGGAGTTTTAAGTGAAAATGGGTTTTAATTTCTTTAGAAACAATTCACAATTTGTATGAACCTCGGAGAATTGAGGCTTTAATTGCCACAAAAGGCGGACCTACACCAAACTAAAATATATTTTGTGGATTTCTCAGGTGTTTCCTTTATTTTGTCTAACCCTGTACTTGTCCCATGGTTTGAGATAGCAGTCTACTTTAGAGGTATTCACCGACCTAATTTCGGGGTATTCACTGACTCACTTTGGGGATTTTTACTAACCCTTTGTTTTTACAGACTAGCTTTGGAGGTGTTAGCTGACCCACTTTGGAGGTGTTTGCTGACCCACTTTGAGGATATTTTTACTCACTCACTTTGAGGGTGTTTACTGACCCACTTTGAAGGTGTTTACTGACCCACTTTTGAGGATGTTTATTAACCCACTTTGCGGATGTTTACCGCCCCACTTTGAGGATGTTTACTGACCCACTTTGGAGGTATCTATTGACCCACTTTAGAGGTGTTTACTGACCCACTTTGGGGGGTCTACTGACCCACTTTGGGGATGTTCACTGACCCCCTCTGTGGATGTTGACTGACCCACTTTGAAGGTGTTTACTGACCCACTTTGAGAATGTTGACTAACCCAATTTGAAGATCTTTACTGACACACATTAGAGATGTTTGCTGACCCCCTTTGAGGATGCTTACTGACTCATTTTAGAAATGTTTACTGACCCACTTTGAGGATGTTCACTGACCAGCTTCAGGAGTGTTCTGGTAGAAGCGGATGCGGCGTCTCATCTCTGTCTGGAAGAGGCCGGGCACAGTCTTGTAGACCAGCGCCTGCAGCACCCGATCACTCCTGCACACGAACAACACATGTGTCCACTTTAGTACGTTATTTAGTAACGTCACTCGAATATTGTATTATGTAAGATTGCTTCGTAAATACTATATGTAAAGTAAGCAATAAGCGTGTGAATAGTTTATTAATAGTAAGCGTGTGAATCAGATTTGAAATTAGTTATTTGGCAACATACAACCTCAGCGCTATACACATATTTGCAGCTTAATTAGCAGGACAACCTGCAATCACAACTGTGGTGCAATGCAATTCCATGTGACGTGTGCTGCACGTCGGTACATAAACTATAGGTTCATCATTCGCAAAATAAATTTATCAAGCCTCATACGTGGGGTGAGTGCAGCGATATAATCTCTGGCGATTAAATTAACAGAAGAGCTTTATAATAGGATGAACCTATATAGTTGATGTGCGGAGGTGCATATGACACATGTCACACATGCAGCACACGTCACAACCCCGCGAACGCAACCAAAATAACATTAGGACCTAATTAATAAATACGCATAAACTCAGAACTTCAACGCTATCCACGTAGTTTTGAAAGTAGCTCTTAAATTAAGTAAAAAGTTTGACTCCAATTGTACACGACGTTGCGCCCACGTGGCTGAATTTGACTCGGAAAAACCGCCCTTCTCATCCCACCCCAAAACATCGACGTTTCTCCGGTGTTTTCGCGATGTTTTACCGCCGCTGATCTTCCTATTTATCCTCCCTAAGTTATCAGCCTCGATCCCACAGCGGGATCCTGCGCGGGATCTTCGGTCCTGGGGGAGCTACTTAGAGATCCCAACACGTGCATCCCCACCACAGCTGCTGCATTCATGCATACGGTCGTATATGTATAGCAGAGTAGCAGCTGTATTGATGCATACGGCTGTATATGAATAGCAGTGTATAGCAGCTGTATTGATGCACACGTTCGTAAAATGCCCTGGATGAGTATATATAGCAGCTGATTTTGATGAAAACGGTCACATAAACGCAGAGTATATACAGCAGTTGTATTGATTCATATGTACGGCCAGATAAACGCTGAGTATATATCAGTTGTATTGATGCAAACGGTCATTAATATGTCAGCCGCGTACTGCAGCAGCTATATACTATATAGCAGTCGCTTAGCTGTGTTACGTGTAACATGCAGAGAAAGCAGTTGCATCTGCGAAATTCGATGACAGTTTCTTTCTGAAATCGAATAAATTAGAATAAAACGCACATGTACATTAATAAAAGTAAAAACTGTTAATAATATTTTACAGAAAAATGTATTGTTTTCACTTGTTTTTATTTACGAAGATTTTAATGAATACGTCGCACGAATAGTGATCGAAGCAATGATCAAATTTTGCACCTCACTCGCAACACGATCAGATGAGACATTCACTGCTATTTTCTGTTCACTGTTGAACGAACGATCGTAGAAGCTTGAGCTCACTCTATTTACAAAATTTTTTTATATAATCGTTTTATTAATCGTATAATAATATATAATTTATAAAAAATTTATATAATCGTATCAAAATTTTTAGCGCATTTTCTCATTTATGCAAAAAATACACTATTGTGCTCGCCATGTCCGTCTGCCGTCCGCCCGTGACTTAACGTCTTCGTCGACGAGAAAATGCGCTCTCTATCACTCACTACAGTGAGTACTGACTTATATTTGTTATATAATTGCCTTGCTTTTTAGCATTATTTTCGCATTAGAATTAATTAATATTTGTAGATGTATTAATTAATTTTCAATTGTAAGTGATTATTTTTATTGTGTAATTTCTGACGTAATTCCAGACACTGCAGCGCCGTAGGACCGACAAGGTCTGCCGACTATGTCCTTGCGATGAGATGAAGGATCTCCACTCACCGCCAGCACCGCAGTTTACGACGCAAAAAATACCCGAGATGTTGAGAAAAACGCCCCTAAATGAAACAAAAAACTTCTGCGGCTTAAGAAAAAACTGCCATAAAAACAGTCGCGGTGTCAAGAAGCTGCTACTGATTGAGCTGCCGCCCGCACTTGCTGCGTGCATGGGTGACGCTATAGGGTAAATGATGAGGTATTGGGGTAACTTGGTATATGTTGAGGTAACTTGGTTTATGTTGGGGTAACTTGGTATGTTGGGGTAACTTGGTATATGTTGAGGTAACTTGGTTTATGTTGGGGTAACTTGGTATATGTTGGAGTAACTTGGTATATGTTGAGGTAACTTGGTATATGGTGGGGTAACTTGGTATATGTTGGGGTAACTTGGTATATGTTGGGGTAACTTGGTATATGGTGGGGTAACTTGGTATATGGTGGGGTAACTTGGTATATGTTGGGGTAACTTGGTATATGTTGAGTAACAAAGTAGATGTTGGGGTAACTTGGTATATGTTGAGTAACAAAGTAGATGTTGGGGTAACTTGGTATATGTTGAGTAACAAAGTAGATGTTGGGGTAACTGAGGAGATATTGATCGAGATGGCCAAGGTATAATGATGAAGTTGCTGAGTAGATGTTGGTAGCTAAATATGGAGATGTTGAAGTAACTATATTTATATATGTTGGGGTAACTGAGCGAATTTTGGGTAGTAGAGTAGATTGTAGAAAAGCTAAGATGTTAGGGGTACTATATTAGTAGATGTGAGAAAACTAAATGAAGTTGGGCTACCCAAGAAGACGCCTGTATAAAGGCTGTATTATAAATGTGAGGCAAGCTCCCCTATCTGTTACCAGGACATGCATTCACAATACATACATCATCGTCCCATGCTAATCTTAAGTCCATCATTACTTATGTTCATCGATCGTCGTCTCATGATAATCAGTGAACGGACACAGCAAATTACCCGTAATTAAATTACAGCTGTATATTAGGTTATCAAGCATCATGCAGGAGCGAGCGGTCGATAACTCTCCAACGCACAGCTGTGAACTTCAAATAAAATCAATAAATTATTAACAACTGGAAACCTGTATGTAAACTTATACACGTTTCCTAGAACTAGAACCTTTCTCTATTGTTTCACCAATCTTACAATTGCAACCTTTAATTTAACTAAAATTTCTATATTAGCCTGCATGGTACCAGAGGTTGGGAGCAGTGTTTTAATGAATGAGGGGAAAGAGCGGTCCGGTGAGCAGAAATATTCGCTGCTCACTGAATCTGGGGCCGTATTATCAAAACTTCGTAAGTACGCACAATCGACTTCCGAGTGGCGTTGCTATATGACAACGTAATACTAGCGGTGGTATTATAAAAACATTTGCGCGGGAAAAATTTGCGCGGGAAAAAATTTAGGCTTTTAGCTAAGACTTGCGTACGAAAGTTTTGATAATGCCAAAATTAGGGTGTATTTACGTACCACAGAACTTTTTTGTTGTAAGTACGAAAAGTTACGAAGTTTTGATAATCCGGCCCCTGGACCGCAGACGCGTCAGCAGCGCGACGCGGGCATCGTGGCCCACGGGCGCCATTGGGTGGCGCGGGCCACGGGCTCGTCGTTACCCACAAGAGGCCCAACGGTTGCCACCAATCATAGCTGACTAATTTGGGTTCAGTCGAGTGATAGCTTCGTCTCCGCGTAAGACGCTATATACCTAACATGACGCGATTATGTCCATGATCTTTCGATTACGTCCAAAATCTTATGATTTTGTTATGTTTCGATTTATGTTCATTATTTTGTGCTTCTCTGATGTTCATACACTTATTGAATCGAATAAAATTTTCTTATGAGCGTTTTGATGAGAAGTGAGATGCCCCCATACAAATAGCATGACATGTCTGCTAATGGCCTCATGCAAGAAAAGTAGTCACCACGCAAATTTGCATTCAAGGATATAAATTTTAAAAATTATGCACTTCGGTTAACTTTTAGTTCGAGCCAGGAACGAAGGAGACTCTGTAAACCGAAGCTTAATAGGGACCTATTTCCTGTTCATGTTTTGGTTAATAATTTTTAGCACGTAATAATTTTTAGCACTATATATGTTGGAATCCCTGCATATATATGGAATCTCCTCGCAGATCCATTAACAAAATAAAATGTATACGGTGACGCAAAATACAGCGATTTATTACCAAATCTTTCACTCAAGATCAATTTGCGTAAATCGCAATGTAGAAATCATTTAAAAGTTAGTTTCGCTTGATTTTAGAAGTTGCGAGATTCACGTGCAGAAGCATGGTTAAATTTGCCGCTATATCGCACCGCATTTGTATACACTGTCTCCGAAATGGCCAACAAACAACGAGTTAAATCAGCCAGTCGAAAAAAAAAAAACAATTCATCTCCGACAAACTGAACGCGCGACCGATGAATGGCGGCGATCGAGACAAATGCGCCTGTCGACCGCAAGCGGAAAAACACGCATACAAAAAAACTCCGTCTCCCTGGGGCCTTCTATAACTCCATCACTGCCCTTCCAACCTCCCTCGCCTTCCCCCATCTTGAACCCAACCCTGAACTAAACCCTCCCTCCCCCCGGGGTTTGACTTAAAGTAACCAAAGGAAAATCCGTCACCCGCGGACGCCTCAGCGGAGGTCATTAGTTACGCCAAAACAAACAGCGCGGCACGAGCCGTGCGCCGCGGTGCGCTTAGCCTCCATACTTTCGAACTATTTGTTCAACTGTCAAGGTGTTCTTTACGAACGATGTTGAATAAATTAGTCATAGCTAACTATTGCCACGAGAGGAAAATATTGCAAACAGTCGTCAGTTGAGAGGCTCAAGTTTGAAAATGTTTTGTGATGTGCCACGCAGCAGAAAAGCTGACTTTACTATACAATTAACTTCGAAATCTCACACAAAAAGCAATTTTTTAACTTTTAATTCTTATGAATACTGTGAACGTTTACGGTACTTGGTCCCTTAAAATTAAACGATTTAGTATTAATTCAATATTTTTCTCAATATCCTTAAGTGATCAAATAATAATTTCAATGTTTTATCCAATATCCTTTAATTAAGTATGGAATATTAATTAAATATGCTGGCACCCACCTGAGGCTGCTGAAGGGTCGCGTCTTGAGCAGCAGAGTGTCGCAGTGCGGGCAGTGGCGATGCTCCTTCAGGAACGACACGATGCACGACCGGCAAACTGATCACCACACAATACATCCTTAATACATCATACAATAGCTATAAATTGTACTAATACAATATGGAGCTCCTATATAGTGTATTGTCCCCAGGATATCATTAGAAAATACATCGTGAATTCTTGGGTTAAATAATGACAAGATGGATGAAAAATGGCAGCAACCTTCAACAGCGGTGCTGGCGTATTGCAAATACTGTGTTGTATATATACAAAAAAGCCTTCTCGCAGATTAATCAGTAGCAGTAAATTGGTTAATTGAATCGATCACATACCATGATAAAATATTTCCATTTGCTCTCAAATAACCCAAAAGAAAGGCTAAATATGAAAAATCATCATGATCTAAAATTGTAAAATCTGTCAACTAAATCCAGGCATGAGATTTCCAATATTAAATGTGACCATAATTAACGACGTGATGCAATTAACACATGGCCGGATATGTTGCCATGATGAACTAAAAATTAAGACTTGTGGCGACTTTAACGTGGTCATCAGTATATACTGCATATGTAGCGCATATGTTGTGATACGTTGAACATGCATGTCCTTGCAGCAATGGTGTTAACGAACTTTGCTCATGAATGTATGGAAGAAGATGAATATTAACTAAATTATTCCTAGTCTTTTGTAAAAAAAAGAATCGTGATAGAAATCCACTCATGTATGAGTCGAATAAGATGAATATGAAATGTATGCGCGCTACTCACATGTATGGAGGCACTCCGTGATGGTTGTGGCGTCCACGAAGTACCCGAAGCAAAGCACGCACACGAAATGGGGGTTTAGGTCCCCCAGGCTGATGTTAACCCCAGCTGAGCCCTTGCTGGGCTTGGGGGGCTGGGGGGCTTGGGATGAGGGGTTGGCAAACAGCCCCACGCCTTCCCCCCAGTCCTGGGAGATGGGGGACCCAAGCCTCCCCCACGTGTCCGTGTCTGCCCCCGTCATGTTTAAGACGGACCTGAGTAGGAAGGGGGTTAAAAAATATTTATTTAAATATAATTCATATATAAATTCATAAATATAAATTCAGATTCATTTATAATATATATGAAAAAAATGAAAACAACCAATTGTGGACACGATGACGCATGTGGAAGGTTAAAGTAATTAAATTAATTAATTATTATGGGTCTTCTGGGGTGGGGGGGGCTTGTGGGTGCTGGTGTTGTAGGTGCAAGAAAAAATGTAGAAATGTAAAGAAAAACTGTAAGAAATGTTGTGCGTAAACTGCAAATGCTTACTTGCTAAAGTTCAATAATAAAGATATACAATTCGCAGAGGCTAGAGATCGAGGATGGGCTATATATATAGAAACTGGTTGCTGTTGTAGTAAAAAATGGGGGGCCACCCCCGGGTTTTACCCCGCGTCTTTCGCGTATTGATACTTGTATCTTACAACTTTATACTCACAACCCAGGAAATCGCGGAATGGGGGGTAAAATGTTACTTTTTCGGTCATAACTCGGCAACGCCTAGTGGGATGTAAGATGGTTTAGTTTATTGTAGTTTATGGTAGTTTATTGATATTGATATTAAAATGTAGGGGGCACTGGGATATTCTGGTTTATCTGTTGCTGGGTATCGAATCGGCGCTAAAATTGGGGCCTACTGATATTAGAAGCCATCTTAAACCGAAATTTTGTTATCGACTATGAATTGTTTCTTAACTTGGGGTATCGAAGGAATGGGCTATGTTGTATATACAAAACAATCGGAATGCCGCGAAACCTCCAGCAACCAGCGAGGCCCGAAAACCGCTCATTATTCGTCCTGACGTAGGAAGGCGGCTTGTTTACGACTTAAATAACATTAATGGTCGTCGCTCGTCTTTTGTTCAGGAGTCACAAACGCGTGACGATGGCAGGACAATGACAGTTTCGTCCAGCTTCGTCACCGAGCGCTTCTTGATTAAAATCAATATTACTTTAGTTCGCATATGAGTGCAGGAAAATGTGCGCTGTAATTTGAAATTAAGCTCTTGTTTCAAGTCGTCCGTCAAGTTGTCTATTCCAATTTGCTGGGTATCAGCTCCCAGATATGCTCCCGATCGGCAGATTTTTTACTTCTTGAAAAAACTTGCTCGACCAAATGGCTAATTTTAAATTAATTTCAGCTTCAGGGCTTCAGAAATAAATAATTCAACACTTGGGCTTGAGTTTAGTTGAGTTACAATTAGTTGAGTCAATGGCTGCCTCACAATACGCGCGCTGCGTGGACACATATGGACAATAATAATTAACATGTCAGTTAATGAAGGCTCGTCACTAATAATGGAGTATGCCAATGGACATGGCCAATAAATGAAGGCTCGTCACTATAATTCTTCCTTTAATATTATTCCCCTGTCCAAGCCTCACTATATCGCGCTTGTTGAATGTGACAAATCTACATACCCTCAAATTAATGAATTAGTATTGATGCAATATTACTCGAGTCATACACATTAAAACATTCATCAATGTATTAAAATGGTACATTGATTTACTTGCCGGCTATTGTTTAGCAGGCGAAACTTGAGAAAAAGGGTCGTGCATTGAAACTGTCGAGTGGCGCTATATGTGCGCAGCGATGGATTCATACATTAACTAATACACTAAAAACTTCTGAGTGTTGACTGATTATATTACGACTTAATTATTCAACAGCTGTAATTAATTCACATGTTCGTCCAAAAATTTTGTTCACTCCATTTTTTCGGTCAAAAAGTAAAATATTCATCGTTTCTTTATACATAAGTGACATTACCTGTTGAGTTATTCAAAATTATTCATTGTTAAATTAATCGAAGTTCAACACGACCACCATGCACGATGGCCACTATATAAGATGGAGATTGCTTATCATGATATCCAAAAGTTAACATGTTGACTTTATCCCTTGTTAGCGAAGGCCGGTATATTTTATTGAGGAGATATAATTCTTAAATTCACGCAGCGCCTGCGTGCATACACGCGACTCATGAATGATCGAGTCCGTGTATGATCGTGGATGAATGTTTCCCTTCAATGTATCACATAAATAGCTGAGAAGTAGTGAATATATATAACTGTTGCGTCTTAGAATATTTCACTAAATGAACCGGAACAACGCATGCAGGACGTGACGAGAAAATGTCAAAAGAATGATATTAATAATGAAACAAAAAGGTTTAAATGAAGTCATGCAACGAGGACAATAAATATGTAGCGTTCATGTCCAGAATATCGATCGTGAAAGACAGAAAGATACCGAACGACACAAGTCGCAAATATATATGAGGCATATAATACGAAATATTTCATTGCGATTTGTGACAAAACGACATATTTTGAACGCGGTTAAATAAAACGCAGTTAAATAAAATTTTGCCAATTTGGGCCACCATTACAATTCGGCTGAAAACATTAATTGGCAGACGTGGTTAATTATAAGTATAATTGGCAGAGCAAATTTGCTGCTAATAACCCTCTATATATGTCCATACATATATACTCAGCTGCACATATGTGTCGCCTTTAAATATGGCGTATTTTTTTATGTATGAAGCTCATACTCGCCCAATTGGACATGTATATCGCCTTCAAGTTTAAGCTGTGCTGGAACACACATGGAATTATTTATCGCCGGAATGACCACATATGGAGTTAAATTTATTGCCGGCTATTTTTTTCAGTGATGGCGGTATATGGATGCAATGCGATGTTTCGTAATAGCAAGATAATTGATCTTTAAAGGGTTAAGCCTTCCTCAAATAACTTAAAATGCTTGTAACACTTAATATTATCGCATACCGTAAGATTATAATGATAGTATCATCATCGGTGACACTTCTGTGCCCATATGTTGCTTAAACTGAACTTTGAAAACTGTCATGATTTTCATAAATAATCCAGATAAACCTTCAGAAAAAGAAGCAAGTACGCAGCGCATATAAAAAAAGATGTTATCGGAACCTACACGAAAACCTCGAAGTCAATCATTGCGCAAAATTAATAAAATAAAAAAATATAATGCTAAATATATAGTTTATGATGCCAAAATAGTCTTAGAATATTCCGAACAAAGAAAAAAATTGCGATGAATGAGCGTAAGCTTAGAATTGAAGAGGTTGAAGGTGAGGGGGAGGGGGAGGGGTTCATTGAAATTTCGAGTGGTGGGTGGGAGGTGAGGGGAGGGAGGCTCGTCCCAAGCCAGTATGGCGGACGAAGCTCGCGTCGCGGCCGCCATACTGGCTTGGGACGAGACAAGTGATGGCAGCGTCGCTGGTGCGGAACAAAATTAAAACTGAATTTCTAAAACAGGAAAATTATCTATTAAACTAAAAATATTATACATGACCCAATTATTAAAGATTAAAATAGAAAAAAGTCCACAAACTGTAGTATTGAGACCGAAACTTCATAAGCGTACCTTCATAAAAAAGTGGCAGTTAGATTTAAAATTACATTCGACGTAAAAGTTTCGAGATATACACGTACTGCATGATTACACGCAACATATCCTGCGTATACTCACGCAGACCAGCACATGCAATGCTGTGCATGCGGCAGTGAGCTCAAGCGACCATCGTTTCGATCGTACACGCTGGAAATTAACGGGTACTATTGTCCGAAAAACGACACACAAACTAGCAGAATAATATTAATAGCCCCCGATACGACCTTATACGCATGTTCCAAACTGTGTCAGGATGACCCAGACAAAAGAAAAGGACAAAGGCTATGAATGACCGATAGCTATTCGGACAAAGGTTCATTCATTTCTCTGTGCAAGGCTTAAGAAGTTTAGGTATAGGACTAACTATGTATTCCTCCACGCAGGCATATATAAGCTATAATATACCTGCATATATAAGAAGAAACGTTACCTGCCTATTAGTGCCAAATATCAAACGGTTCTGGACGAATATAACTCCAGAAATTTTATTGTCGCACTGAAGTTTGAGAGCCGCTGCGCTGCACATGCAGCCAGTCTGCTATGCCTATGCATATGCACAGCACTAATATAATATGTTATAATATAATATGTTGACAAAGAATGTCTATGTGCATGGAAACTCACGTCACGCATCGTCCCATGGGCAGCTTATATAGGAACTTCAGTCATACAGTATAACTGTCACACGCATTCCATGCGTGCATGAACGTACGCGTAAACGCTGCTGTACGCTGCAGGGGCGAACTTGAATCCTTGTGTGCACACGAACACACACACACACGCACGCTGTTGCGTACATGTGCGCACACAGCGGTGCGTGCGCTTGTTGCTGAGATACGCACGGCGGAAGCGTGCGGCGACCAGACGACTTTTGCGTAACCCTGCGAGGGCGACGGCCGAGGAATGCGTCACGACACGCACGCAATACGTGCGTACGTACGCACTCAGGACGTGCGTATATGCGTTACATACCAGTACCAAGATGCATGCTTTATATGCGTATTATACGGCACAGAGCACTGGCGTATATAAGAATGATCTCTAGTTGTATACGATGGGCGTAATTAAGTTGATTACGCACAACTGGAAGATACGAAAATCTTGTCTTAAATAATTTCTATTTGTGCTGCGCATGATTTGGTCATACGCCGCATTATTTGACAGTCACATGCTATTTCCAGCATAATTTAATTACAAATATTTCATTTGTTGATTTATTATTAAAACGATTCGCTTGTTTAATAAAACGCTTCAATGCTCTAAGATGTGATGTGCTAACGATGGCAACTTTGTTTGTATTTTGATCAAACCCCGATTATTAATAAGAAATAAGAATAAGAAAAATAAGAAGCCGATTTTCAATAGTTAAAGCAATTAATTGATTCAGACTTAACTATATATAGCAACAAAAATAACTGATCTGTGCATGCATTACCACTGCGCGCGATCTCATATGCATGCATGAAAACAGGTGCACACATGTTCTGACAAAGCGTGCTATATGCGCAAGTCATGCATGATTGTGATGGAAAGTTCTGCGCACGTCAAGTTCTGGCACGGCAGAACAGAAGTCCTGCACGGCGTTGTCCAGATGCTGCACGTTATCTGTTCGTGCGTGTCATTAAGAATTGATAGTCGAGTGCGCTTGAAATTTTGCGCTTAAGTTTTGTATTTTCCGGCACTGAAAAAATATTAAATAAACTTCAGTGATTATAATATATGTATGAGTGGAAAGTACGATTGAAAAGAAGCTATAATGTACAAGGCAATCAATAGCTGAATTTTAAATTACGCGGCCATGCATTTTTTGTTACGTCTATATTTATTGATAGAAATTCTTCAGGTATCGCATCGAAAAAATGTTGAATTATAGTTAGTGCAAATTTTCAGAGTGTCTATATAATTATACTTCTGCGGAGCATGCACATCCGCGAATGTACGAAAACATTTCGTATATACGTGGTCAGTTTTGATGTTTTCATTTTATAAATTACTGCTTCAACTGAAAAAATGGTTGTTAGACTATAAGATCTCAAATTGATTATTTATTTAAACCACACACAAATATGCAGTCGCCCCAATATAAGATGAATATAATATCATATATAATACCAATCCAAGATGATATATAACAATTAAGATACTCATCAAACATTAATATATAACAAGCTGTCTTTAATTGTGATAGCAAGTCTTGAAATGAGAAATTCTTCCGATTTACTAGTAAGTTCACGACTTTTCACCTAAATTTTTATTATATTTTATTCAAATAAATAATCGAAGATTTCGTCGAATCTACAAACTGTATAATGTTAGAAACGCAAGTCATGTTCATTACATAAACGTTAAAAACTACTATGTATAATTTATGAAGTCAGGCACAAACGATGGAAGGTTAAAATGGCTCTCTAATATCTTATAATATACATGCAGCTATACAGTGCACAGTCAGGATGTTGCCACAACAAAACATTAAGGACACATTCATTGGCGCAAGCCTCACACTGAGCGTATATATAGAGCCGCTGCTCAGCCTCACCTGTCAATGTCAGTGGCGGCTCAGCGGCAGGAGGTCGAGCAGTGCAGGAGGAAGCTGCTGCGCAAACGATATCAAAACATTTCGTCTAGCACATGATTTTCCTAGATTATTCGTTAATAAAAACACAAAATTGCATCTAATGAAACAATTTAAGCACCTCGAAACAAACCAAGTATGACGAAATAATGTAATTACTTTATTTGACAATTGCGAAACATTCACTGTAACCTTCTGCTAACTTGCACTAGTTCAGATTGCTAGTATTCGCGTATATTAAGGGGCATATAAAACACTGCTAGGAAAATAACACTGGCTGCGAAAAAGATTTTAGTTGATTAAATCATTTCAGTACTGACATTTGGTTGGTCAACAAGTTAAGTAACATTAAACAACAAAGTAACACGTTAAGACACTCGAAACACGTTACAGTTTTTAAAAAACAAATAACACTTTTCACACTTAATAAATTTACAGTTTATTATTGTACAATCTACAAGAACATATGATCCAATCTTATTCACTCCACGCGAAAAAGTGATAAAATCTTGTACAATCCAAGTGCAGGGGTAATCCAGTCTTGTATAGGCCACGAGGAAAGGTAATCCAATCTTGTACAATCCAAGTGTGGGGTAATCCAATCTTGTACAATCCGCGAGTAGGTAATCCAATCTTGTACAATCCACGAATGAAGGAAATCCTAACTAGTGAAGCCACAGACATAACCATGTAATGCCGCAACACAGCACAATAATATCAAGGGCCCAGCAAAAGACCGAAGCCGGCGCAATTAATGAGACGCGCACGAGATGGAATAGGAAAGGCTGTTTGTGAGGCTCAACCGAGCCCGGCGCAGAGCACAACCAGCCTCGTCTAGCCTGGCACCACCGAACCTCCGCACAGCTTTAAGGGAGAGCCTTGGCTCTTACAAAGCGCCTCTACACAACACATCAATAAAACTCACTTGTTTCGCTCCACTGACACGATACATCTATGCGGAAACACTTCAAATTATACCAAACATAATTACTAGTGTTGCGAGAAAAACAACAAGCACCATGGATGATTTTCACGCAAAAAAGAATATGACTTCGCAAGAGCAACACACCCATACACCCTCACTCGGCGCCGGCACAGCGCGCTGTGGCTGTGCCAGCGGAGGCCCAGCGCAAGGCGAGGTGCGCGAAGGCGCAGGCGAGGCGGAGTCTCGTCTGCTCAGAGGAGGGCCGAGCCCAGAGCCGGGCGGGGCCGCGCGCTCAGCTACGGCCTCGGCTCTGGCCTCGGGCGCTATATATACACACGATCAATAGCCGCGCATCAATATCCGCCCGCTGCTTCTCTAAATCCATTGAATTGCCGGACCTGTAACTCGCGATCGGCAGTTTCTTCAACAAATCAGGGATCGGTCTTTTCTTGTAGGGCTAAGTCGTTCGCCGAGCTCGCGACAGGAAAAGCGTCTGGTGTTGTTAGGCCTGCAGACACGGGGTGTATGTGGCAGTAGTTTGGACCTGTGAGTGTTAGAAATTCTATACATGCTGATGCATGGGCTGATATATAATCTAACAAAAATTATAATTACGTTTTACCTTTGATTGTCTTTATTGTATTCTGGTCTGAAAAATTTTACTCAATTTGATAAAAATCTGACTGACAAAGCCAACAACAATTAAATTTTTTATTTCATACGTCACCGGTGAAATCACAAAAAATAACCGCACGCGAAGTATCAGATTTTCTCGATAATAATGGGATATCAAAATTATTCATGTACAACTATCAGTTAGATAACTATAATGGATTCATCAACCTCATGAATAGTAAAAGCAAGGAGGACAAAGCGATAAGATCACACAGCCGCTGTGCATTTGCATATTGAAATGACGTGGCATCCATGCATGGAACTCACGATTATATTGCTCCGTGCAACAATTAACATGTCATTAACATATCATATTGAGTGAAGAACAACGATCGTGTACGTATAGTGCGATGTAAGAAATATTGTTCATTGAAGAACATCACAAATAGCATGATATATTGAATAAATGAAGAACATCACATATTGTGCGATGTTCGGAATCTGTAATTGAGGTACAATATTGAGCGTCGTACAATTAATAAATAACCTTTTTGTAATCCTAGTCAATCATTAGGACAGAAGATGGCAAAAATACGCTATGCGCTAAACTGAGTACCTTCGTTAACGTGCGCCAACGAAGAACGATCACGAAGCGTTCAAAATGTCTTAATTATGCGCAACGATTGGATATAGCGACATAGACATGCATTAATTCCTGATGTCCTGTTATTGTTATATAGGAAGTTTCTGATTTACTCATAATATTAATTCAGCACGTAAGTAATCATGCGAACTCGAATAGCCGAAACTCAAGTAGAGAAAAATATTAAAATATGAAAAATTATAAATAAGGTGTTTAAGCATCAAGAAACAATCTTCGTCAGCTTGTACGACAAAGAGGCGCGCTCATTATACGTCTGAGGCCAGCGAGGCCACAATTCATTACTCACAAAGCCGCAAAAAATCTCTTGCAAAAAATCTCGTTAATTTAGAGAGATCTTGAGCCAGCCAAGGTTAGACTCGTCCCAAGCTACAAACACCGGAGTGCCTGCGAGGCTCGTCCCAAGCTGCACACATCGGGGTGCCTGCGAGGCTCGTCCCAAGCCACTTCATGACCGCCACGCTTAAAATCTGCGGACAGAGCGCGCCAACTTTTGGATTTTTCAAACTTTACATTTGTAGACATGTATAAAAATAGTACGACTGGGTATTAGCGCATGTCTGTGCTACTGTTTACATATTTTAAGGTTTATGGCGCACATATTGTTGAAAAATAACCATGTCCCCTGTCCTAACCAATTAATTTTGGAGGCAATTAGTAATAAATTGATCAGGCTGCAATTCAATTTTAAGTCTCGCTGCGCGGTGCGACCCTTAATTAGAGAATCCTGTTGTTTTGTTTTAAAAAGTAGCAGAAACATCCGACAACCAACATCGGGTTGAGTGTTTACGTGTCACGTGTGCAAGGCCGCCAATATACGGAAAATATTACGATACGTGTTCACGATTTCATAAATCAACGTATAGACTAAACATCTTCATGTATGGAATTTATTGTGTGGAAGCATGCGTTTTTTCGCGAATTTGAGGCGAGGAAGGTTGGACTATATAACGGGTGGCGTTGCGAATAAAAGTGCATGCATGGCGAGTTGGCGACTGATGTGGCGGCTAAAGTGGCGTCTGACGTGGCGGCTGGCGAGTTGGCTGACGAGGCGACTGAAGTTGCGTCTGGCGAGGCGGCTGACTATAGAGATGGCTGACGTGGCGGCTGACGTGAGGACTGACTATGTGGCTGACGTGGCTGCCGAGGAAGTAATTAACTGACGTGGCGGCGACCACGAGTGGAGGGCAAATAAACAAACGGCGGGACGACCTTCATCAGTGATATGGAGGAGACAAACTAAGTAAATAATTTTATTCGTCGGGCAATGCACTTGAAAACGACTGCACTATAATAGCGGGAAATTTAATGTGCTCTTCAAATGGCGTGTTGTAACAGACGCATGCGTGCTGTTTGCCTGTTTCATTGCTGCATGTATACTTCAAATTGATAAACCACTACCGTCGACAAGAGCATCGCTATAGCCAACAAATTTATTAAAGTTCATTTAAGTTTTCTTAATTAACCTAATAATTAAAGATGAGAATAATTATACTCAAATTCAATCAAGTCTTTAAGACCTGTTGAGATTTAAATCCATATTTAATATACATAACATGATCGAGACAGCATCCTCAGCGGTAAGCGATCCTGGCCGCCATGACAGGCGAGGTTGCGGCGCGCGCCGCTGAGGGCGCCACTGCGCGGCCACCGCAGCAGACGATTGCGCTCGCTCGGATCTCTGTAATTTTATTGAAAAAATTTCACGTATATTCTATCAAAATTAAATAACCACGGATAATTATTAGTGAAAATAATGAGCCATGAATACAAAATTCAATTAGATACCTTTTCGTAGTAGAATTAACTACTTAAATGAGAATATCAAATGCAGGTGGAATGAAGTACAGAAGCCACACATATTCTGTTGTTTGTATCCTTTTCATTTCACTTATATTCTTCCCGAGTGAACGAAATGCTATTTGAAAATCGTAGTTCCAGTTCTCCTCAAGTTTAAAACATTTGAATCTTTTAATTAAAATACCGCGCCTCAACCTAACCAGCTCCCCTGTTTCAGGTTCAATTTTGCTGGTTACAATTTTTGCAACTTTTTAAGCAATTTCCCAGCTTTCATTTGATGAAAAATAACCTGAGCATGAACTTGAGACCGTCTTAACATAACCTCAACATGTTTGGCAATAAATGCATCATTAGTGTCCAACAACTATATTTGAAATGACACACTATAAGCTAAAAATTCATAAATTTTCTCCCAGAATATAGTTGAAATTTGAATCTATAGCTTGGTTATTAAGCTATTTTACCCGATAATTGCACTGAAAATTTCTTACTGCTTCTCTCAAGAAAACACAAAAAAATTATTCGTAGTGACTGCATGGCGTGGCGACTAAAGTGGTGACTGACGTGGAATTACTCGTGGTGACTGACGTGTCGGCCAAAGTGATGACTGACGTGGTGACTGACATGGCGGCTAAAGTGGCGTCTGACGTGGAATTACTCGTGGTGACTGACGTGTCGGCTAAAGTGATGACTGACGCGGTGACTGACGTGGCGGCTAAAGTGGCGTCTGACGTGGAATTACTCGTGGTGACTAACGTGTCGGCTAAAGTGATGACTGACGTGGCGGCTAAACCTAAATAAAAATGAGGGGTGGAGCACCGATGATTATAGGTGGTGATAGTAGATTGTAGGTGGCATAACGGTGGGTGGCCAGATCTGCCGAAAATCGACAATAAAACACCAATAAATCGAAAGGGTGGCGAGTATAGGTAGGAGTCATAGATGAATCATCTATGATTTATAGGGTCTGAAACATCGATCTATGGCTCATTGCAGACAAATCTCTTGTGAGCCACCGATAACCGTTTGCCCAAACTGCACAGTGCACGAAGGTATTTGCCACTGTAATTTATCACGTAGAAAGGTGTTTTTGGGTCGCAGGTCATTCGAGATTAAGACGAAACCTTGACTTGTGCTTGGCGTTCTGACGTTCGTTCGGCGTTCTGAGACGAAACGTTCTGTGTGCTTAGCATTTAAGATTAAATTCTGTTAAGAAAATTTAGCGAAAATTTAGCGTGAATTCAGTAGGTACGAGCAAAACTGACAGATAGAAGCAAGGTGTTCACAAATTTTCCAAACCAAAGTGAAGCCACTGGGCATGTATCAGACTGCTTCTGATATAAATTGTCCGCAGAACAATGGAAAATTTTTGTCGCAAAAAATAGTTTCTCAAAAGATGACAGCAAATCCAATTTTTTATGTTCACATGAGATATTGAGCAAATTTAATACGAATTTTGCGTATACACCAACTGGGTGTGTTGGAAATATTGCGATCAATTCAGACTAAATATTGTATCATTAAGTATAAATTGTATGGATCGATTAAGTGTGTTATATAATATTGACAATATTCTCAAATCGCCTCATTTATCTGACTCTAAAGCCACGTCGACTTAGTCTGTAGAGGCAAGCAAGGCATCTCTAAAGCACAGCGGCTCGGCGGCTCCATAGCACAGCGAGCAATCGAGTAAGCATGCACACGTTCACACGAGTTGGGTTTACAGGAGTCGATCGGCGTTGAGCATCGTACTAATCTTACTAATCTTTACTATGACCTGCTTCCTACTAATCTTTACCATGTCTTGCTTGGAATATGCGCTTTCCGGGTTATTTGCTCGTCAAAAAACTATCATTTTTACGCAGAAGGATACGAATAAAAATTCGTCTTTCTATCGCTTACCTCGATAGTGGAATTTAATGATTTAGGTAAATTTGCTTATACAGTCCGTAATTATTTCGATTTTAAGTCTAAATTTATACTAGAGTGGTTAAGGTATCTTTTGGACGCAAAAGATTAAAGATTATGCAAGAGAAAAATAGTGACACGAAGTGGAGCAGGTAATTCACGTCTGAAATTTCAAAATAATCGAGTGATATCAATTCCTTATTTCACGCAAGAATATTCTTGATAAAATATTTCGAATCAAACCGCTGCCAAAATTGATGTAATGTTCACATTATGAAACTTCAATGGTTCTTAAGCATTTTTCCGTAGCCTTTACTCTGAGCTGAACCATTGTTCGTTACGAATAAACGGAGTTTGTTTCAGTGGCTGTTTATTTGAATGTAGCAGCATGTTTAAATAAAATTGTTGATGGAACCATCTAATCATCACGGTGGTAGCACTAACTTCTGTCATTCGATGAAATTAATACTTGCAATACTTCAGTCAAATATTTTAAAATTACTCAAGAGCCTAGTCCTCTCCTATAGCTCAACGGTAAAGGCTTTGCTTCGCGTGTGGGAGACCGGAGTTCGAATCCTGCAGGCAGGGAGTTTCTTCAACTCGAGTTCTCACGAGGTATGTGTATGGTACTCCGTTAATTTATTCCCGCTACATGTCTGACATTGTTACTTGTACTATCATGGTAGATCTATGTTCGCAGCCCTTACAATCCTGATTATGTGGAACTGTCAGTAAATACATAAGCTTCGGATTAGAAACTAAATTAAAAAAATTGTACGACTTAATTTTAAAAAGTGGCCATCGGTGGCTCGTCAATGTGCCACTGGTGCCAATGGGTAGTTATTTGCGGAAGAAGAGCTTTACGGGTATAGGGGGGCCATAGGCAGGTTATAGGCTTGGTAAAGGTGGTGCACGCCACCCTTAATTCACATAGGTGCTCCACTTTGGAGCACATAGGTGCTCCACTCTTAATTTTTATTTGGGAAGTGGTGTCTGACGTGGAATTACTCGTGGTGACTGACGTGGCGGATCCTTGCCTGACGGAAATCCTTTCTGTAATCCATAAGTAATCCTTGCTGTAATCCTCATGTGATCCCTGCTGCAATCCCTATATGTAATCATTGCTGCAATCCTCGATAAATCATTGCTGTATTCCTTAATTAATCATTTGCTGCAATCCTTAGTTAAGTAATCATAAAAGATTACTAATTGATTGCAGGAAGGATTTCTTAAGGATTGCAAAAATGATTACTTACCTAAAGTTTACAGCAATTATTAAGTGTGTATAACGGTCAAATAAAGTGTCATTGCTCGACGCCGATCAAATTGTTCAAAATAAAATTTGAAATGATTGTTGTATTTATTACTATCTCGGATAGAAAGCATATTGGATTAATATCAATTTGCAGAAAGAAACCGCATTAACATTTTTCAGTATATTTAATGGATACTTTTCGCTGTACACTAAGGCTATCTAAATTGGGTTCTCTACAATACACCGTGCATGGAAGGGAAACCGACTGAAAGCAGTAAACCATGAATCTCCGACACTGAAAATTCCTTACTGCTTCTCTCAAGAAAAGACAAAAAATTACTTAAGATTGCTTTAATTTATTTATATTTATATTACTTTGATTATAGTAAAATTTTATTATTGTTATTATTTTATTATTATTTATAAAGTTTAATTTATATATTTATTCTATTTATTTATATTACTATAATACTTTAATGTAATCATGATTACAGCAAGGATTACTTATATGGATTGCAGCAACGAATTCTTAAGGATTGCAGCAATGATTACTTAATATTTACTGCAAGTTTAAGAAAATTGATACCGAAATCGATGAAATTACGATTTACTTTCTCCCTCAAAATTCGTTGCAATTAAGTATCAGAACGGAGTCGCGGTGTCAGCGTTTTTAGGCCGTTATTATAGGCATGTCGCCGATTCCTTACATTGCGAAACATTTACTCTACGAACTGTCGCGATCAGGTAGGTACCGGAGTTTCATAACCTACCTGACTTTTAGTGAAGAAGGTTACATAGGAATAACCTTCTCAGATGCACCTCACACTTCAATGCTTAATAACTTTTTATGTTTGATGTTATCGAGGACAAGTTTTAAATCAAAGTTATTCGTCTTAAAGAGCTCTTTCAAATGGTATATAAACATTTGCCGAAAGTTGATGGGAAAGGACCTACCTAAGCCTACCTGATAGTTTTCCCTTTACCGAGTAGGGAAATTCCCTTCTGGGTTTTGGACCTCCCAAGGCAGGTTTTGAACCTCGGGTTCCCTCCAGAAGGGAAATTCATCGGACCTTTACCTGACAGCTTTTGAAACTTTAAGGAACCTGTCCTTGAAAGGTAATGAACCTCTGTTCCCTTCTGAACGAACCTCGCGGTCCGGGTGCATATGAGAAGGTAAAGTATTGGATTCTAGATTCAAGTTTTGTAAAACACTAGTAGGCATAGTTTAATCACGCTCAAACTTCAGTATGTTGGTAAACTTGACATGGCGATCATTTTAAGAGCAGAATTGGAGTTAGGTTAGTTTATTGTATTTTCACTATTTTTCAATTCTGAGTAAAAGTAAGCGCTCAGGTTCGCCAAAGCTTGCTCAGGCTCCCTGTCTGGAAGTCTACGGACGTGTCACAGTGTATTTCAGTGACCATCCATGCTCGGAAGTCTACGTTCTCTTACAGCGCATGTCAGAGACCACCAATGCCCGTAATCCTCGTAGTTTAGGTCCAGGTCAGGTCTAGTTCATCTACTTTTCACTTAAGATCCGAAAATAGCGCGGACACATCATGGGGAACATGAAATTCGTAATGAAATTCGATTCTGTACGTGTCAATGTGAAGCCCGATATAGGGTGATATTGGGCATGAATCCCCCTTGAAATGGTTTAATTTGAAGCATTTTGATGTATTTTAATGTTAAACTGAAATTGGGTTGATATTCAGCAAAAATATTTTGAGGGTTTCAAACTTGGTCCAAAAATGAGGTAAAGTTATATATGAGTTTACTAGACCCTCAGCTTTGGTAGAAAAGTGTGCTGAAACTGTAATTATTGTTGCACTTTGACGGGATAGGTATCAAAATGACCGGAATAACGGGGGCAATAACATATTAACGTTTGAAATCAATCGGCTTAAAAGCACAGGAGTTAATAACCAAGATTCATGTCTTCCCTTCAAATGCACTTCGTGGTTTTCGTTGCCTTCTCGGTACCCTACGAGGTGCAAAACCTTTCATGAAAGGTCCAAAAGCTGTCATGGTCAGGTTTTGCACTTGGACTTATTGCCTAGTAATATTCAAAGGTAGAATATCACTTTCTTTAAGTAATATGCGTCTAAGCTTGTTATTTGAGAATCTGGGAACGGAGTTGCACTTGAGCAAATAGTTATGATTAAAACTCAAGTTTTTCATAATTTTACCTCGAATGAAGCATTCCAGCACGTAATTCTATTTACTAGGAATTAAAACAGTGTTGTTAAAATTTTGGTGCATAAATCTTCGATAGCTGCAAAGATATTCATAAAAACTACATTAATTTGAATAACTTTTTCGTTTTTGCATGTAGCCAAATCCCGTTCCCAATTAACGAAATGGGAGCTTGAGACGCATCTAACGAGACCAAAATCATGCTTCAGCCTTCAAAACTGACTTGTTCATTCATAAAGTTTTATTGAAAAACGGACCTTTCTTGACAGGTTTCGCACCTTTCTTGCCAGGTTTTGCACTTCGTGGGGACCGAGAAGGGAAGGAATACCACGAGATTCGTTTGAGAAGGTAACTCATATGGAAATCATAAAACACAAGTGGGCATAGTTTAATCGAGCTCAAACTTTAGTATGTTGGTAAACTTGGCATGGCGATCATTTTAAGAACAGAATTAGAGTTAGGTTAGTTTTTTGCATTTTCACTATTATTCAATTCTGACGCTGCCAGACCGTCTAAAAATGTTGTAGTATTATATGTACACTTGCTCACAGCTTCCTTAAGTGTATTCACAGAGTTGTGACCATTTTACTTTCGTATTGGTCCAAAAAATGAAGTAAACTCATATATGAGTTTACTAGACCCTTAGCTTTGGTAGAAAAGTTTGCTCGAAATGTAATTATTGTTGCACTCTAACGGGATAGGTATCAAAATGACCGGAATAACGGGGGCAATAACATATTAACGTGTGAAATCAATTGCATTGAAAGCACAGGAGTTATTAACCAAGGTGCATGTCTTCCCTTGGAATGCACTTCGTGATCTTAGTTACCTTCTCGGTACCCTACGAGGTGCAAAACCTGTCAAGACAGGTTCAAAAGCTGTCTTGGTCAGGTTTTGCACTTGGACTTATGGCTAAGTAATGTTTAAAGGTAGAATGTCACTTTCTATAAGTAAGATGCGTCTAAGGTTGTTATTTGAGAATCTGGGAACGGGGTTGCATTTGAACAAATAGTTATGATTTAAACTCAAGTTTTTCATAATTATACCTCGAATGAAGCATTCCAGCACGTAATTCTGTTTATTAGGATTTAAAACCATGTTGGTAGAATTTTGTTGCATAAATCTCCGATAGTTGCAAAGTTATTGATAAAAATCACATTTATTTGAATAACTTTTTCGCTTGTGGATTTAGCCAAATTCCGTTTCCAATTAACGAAATGGGAGCTTGAGGCGCATCTAACGAGACCAAACTCATGCTTCTGCGTCCATAACTCACTCAGTTATTCATCAAGATTCATTAAAAATTGCACCTTTCTTGAAAGGTTTTGCACCTTTCTTGCCAGGTTTTGCACCTCGTGGGGTCCGAGAAGGGAAGGAATACCACGAGGTTCATTTGAGAAGGTAACTCATAAGGGAATCACCGCACCTGACCTGTCTTGACAGCTTTTGCCCCTCGTGTGGTAACGAGAAGGGAACAAGACTCTTAGCGAAATAACCAAACACTGGCAGAGCCATTAAACGGGTTTTTTGACGGGCGGAACTAGTCCAGCCTTGGCAAGTCGTATGTGTGTGCCAGTCAAACGTGTTGAGGTGGTGTTAAGTGTAGTCCACACACAAAATAGGCATATGTCATCATGCCAAGCAGAGAGACTATGTCATGTTCTTATGAAAGTTCCGACCACTGCATATGTCAGGATGCAATTACCCAGAGCCAGCCAGGCTCTGAGGCTGCAGCCAGACAAGGGGTGCGGAGAAATTCTAACACAGAGTCTCTCTGCCAGGGAGTCAACTCCTGCGAGATAACACGACACTCGCAGGAGATCATCCCATCACCAACCTGTTGGTAGGGAATTAATGACAAGATAGAAATGAGTGTTCAAAAACTTTATTGAAAATTCTCTTACAAACATTTAACCTACATTATCAACACAGCAATTGAAATGAACAAGCAAATTCCAAATTCATCAAATTGGGCAATTCATGGCATAAAAGGCAAGAGTAATTAGTAAATAATATTCCTTTAATAAAAGTAGATTACGGTAACAATCACAGGCAAATCGAATAGAACATTTCCTTTCTTAAAAGTACAACATTAGCGTGTGACCCGGAGGGACCCTGAGTCCTTCAATTTCATTAGTACTTCCTTAGGATTAGTCACCCTCCAGCTGCTTAGAAGCTGTGCAATCGGTCTTTGGAGGGGTATTCCATGCTCAACAGCAACTTTGCTGTTGATTTTGCGGAATTTGATTTTGCGCTGCATTCCATGTCCCAGAAGGAACCTTTCCCCGAAAGGTTCCATTTGAACGCTTTTTATGTCCATTCGTGAAGGGAATTAATCCCGGTAGGTTTTGAAACCTTTCTGGTAATTGTGCCCAGAAGGGAATTTTTTGACACCTTTCCATTCAAGAAAAATCCAATTGATTAAAGCTTATTGGCTTAAGTCACACCATCAATCAACATTATTTAGCATTGTGCATTGCTTGTATGAAATGCAGACAGCCAGGGCCATTTTGAAAATCATAGGGAGAAAATTTTTCCCGCTTTTTTTATAAGCCAAAATAAAGGCCTCGCAAAGCTGCGTCTACCATTATTTTTGCAACTCAATTGCGATATAAATGGCTCTAGTTCGCACGAAAGGGTCATTTTTTTACCTTCAGGCCATGAAATTCGAGGGCTTTGAACTTTGCATTCAATTTCCTGAGTCTCCGTATGTGCTAGGAAATTTTTTTTTTTACAAAAAAAGGTCGATTTTTTTCGCTTTCAACCATACTAAGGTCCTTTTCAGAAGGTAATATTTTGTCCCCGAGGTGCATCCGCGAAGTGCATAGATTCCCTTGAATCCGTTGGCTTTAGTTCCGCGACGGCTTGAAGCCAAAGGCGCTGTCAGCCTGCAGCCACTGCTGCAGCAAATACAAATTAATAATGCAAAAATTTTAAAATTAAATACAATGCAAATCCTTTGTCGGGCCAGTTGTTTGGATATTTATTTTCATTTTCTATGATTTAGTTAGTAATAAGCAGGGATAGCTCGTATGTGGCAACTCACCCGCAACACCATCCTCGAGATGAAAGAATACTTAAGTTATAGATGAAATTTGCATTCGTAATGCACGATTCTCTTGTAGTTTTCAGTAATTTTTTATATGAAACTCAATGACATGCTTAAAGTTATGAAAAAGAAAATATTAAATAAAAAGTTTGTAATTTTTTTGTCCCTTCAGATCAGATGAGAGAAAGGACCAAAGAAAGTAATAGCAAGTCTAAATCCTGACGATGGAAGGTATCGCTGTGCGAGGCCCTCAAGATTTGACGGTGCCAAGTTCGCGCTATCCTCCACCTGCTGGACGCTTTCCACTACCACAACAACAGCGTTTGATTCGAACACAAGAATGCGTCAACAATGTACTATCTATTATCAATTTTTTCAACTACAATTAGCTAGCCCACCTCTGTATACGGTGAGGTTTGAAAACCACACTGCATGAAGAATAATAATTAAATGAATAAAAGTTTTAAACTTGAATTTACTCGATTTTACACGTAACTAGGTCTGTTTGAATAATAAAACTGACTTGAAAAATAATTTTCAGCGATATTCACATTGCATTATGTTATCGATAATGACATTATTTTCATTGGCATGGTCATAAATAAGATAATGAAGTTGGTGGGTGACTGAATTAAACTCAAATGAATGAAAATCCATCAACTTTAGTTGAAGCTGATTGGTTCACAAAATTGGTAGTTCACGGGTTCGCTCCGCAAGCCCACGAACCTCCATATCGCATAAGTTTTATCCACATTACTTAAGCCTACGACACACCCAATACTTCATATAGTAAAGCTATCAAAAATACGACGCCCAATAGCTCCAGTTTCAAAGCTATTCAGTATTTTTTTGATATACATGCTTATGATACGGCGCAGCACCGACGAAGGTATTATAGCGCCTTTTTTTCATATCTTATCCTAGTGAGAGGCTGAAATTATATATACATTGCTACTGAGTAATTTAGTCAGGATCTGTTTTTCGAATCGTTATTTCAGCATTCACTAAACTATTTTTACATGCCAACAAGGCACTAAAAACAAACGAAAACTAATTACATGGCATACACTCCAGTAATCTATCTCTGATTACTGCAAATTGCGCGAGTCGTTAATTTTACTTATCATAATTCATTTACCTATAAATTATTTTATTCCGTACTGCGCTCATGGCCATCTATATGCAATACATTTTCCTGGTATGGCATTTTGTAAATAAAATGTATTGGAAATATCTGTGAATTTAATAACCTTCTCATGTTCGTGCAACAACGTTTTTTCAAATATTATTCGTCAAGTAATTACTGAGCTTATTTCTCACGATATTCAACTGTGTTGTAATTTCGTGACTGCGAATTGTAAGAATATTTTTGTTTGAGATACAGTTTTTCACGATGCTCAGTAGGTGAACGGAGCCTTCAGTACTTATGAAAAATAGAAATATTTGCTCTAGATTGTTGAATCGTCTTGCAATTACGTAATTTCGTAGTCGTTTGCGCATATGGAGCCAAGACTACAATTCGAGAACAGCGTTGCCTATTTCCGGCGTAGCAACCTCAGGATGCATAGACCTGATGGAAACGCCGGAATACTTTTTCTCAATTTCTTTGAGTGTATCGTTCAATGAATTTAGAAGACGAAGGCGGGTACGTAATCTCGACGTTCGTAGACCGCGCCATGAGTATATCTTTATGCCTCGAATTTATTTTGCAGGATTAAGTAAACATAATTCAATTCTGCGTTGTCAGCTTCTATTAGACCATATTGAATTTCTTACGATTCTAAACAACCCGACCACCAGAGCTGGGCAGCGCTACTTTGAAATGTAGCGGGCGATACCGCTACCGCTACATGCTCTAAATGTAGCTGGCGCTACCGCTACAATTGCTTAAATGTAGCGCCGCTATCGCTACCGCTACTGAAAATGTAGCGGCCGCTACATGTAGCGCGCTACTGCCCACCTCTGCGTGGTAACAACTAACATGTTGACACTAGTAACAGGCTGAGGTTGACAACATTACACCGAAATCTTTCGTATAGTTTTATTCCGTAATTTATATTACGTATGTATCATGCTGGTGTTTAAATAATATTTAATACTATCAAGTAAAATCTAACGGCTTTATCTATAAAAGTAGCGGTAGCGCTGTAGCGGCAAAACCTCATATCGCTACTTAAATACAGGGTGCGGCGCGGGAACTTACTTATTTGAATTGCGCGCCACGTGGCGGCCATTAGTCCTAGGAAGGTGGCGCCATGCGCAATATGGTGCGCGGGCTATGAAGTTTTTCGTCCACTCAGTTCAGTTGCGACCATGCAGTGGTCGAGAGAGGAGCGCGCGTTCGCAGTCTCTGTGTACTTTTCTAGTGGCCGGTCTATCGTTGCAACCCAGCGTGCGTTTAGGAGGCAGTTTAATGTCGCGCCCACTGGTCGTGTTCCTGGTCGTACATCAATCGTTCAGTGGGTGAATACTTTTATGAATACAGGCAGTGTGTGGAAACAAAAACCAGGTCCTTCCAAAACCACTAGGACGCCAGAAAATGTCGAGAGAGTAAGGCAGGCGGTTTTGCAATCACCTAAGCGATCCGCACGAAAACATGCATCTGCGCTTAGAATTTCCGATCGCACAGTTAGGCGAATTCTGCACCAAGACTTAAAATTCCACCCTTACAAACTGGCAGTGGTGCAAAAACTAAATCCACGTGATTTTGTTTCACGACAAAGGGCATGTGAAGCCATCGTTGAAAACTTGCCTAACAACNCTGAGATGCATTGCCATAAGGAATATCATTCACCAAGTTATCGCTATGATATAATTGGCTGAGTTGCCAGTGGAGCACAATCGCCGGCATAAACATTCGACCACACGAGGTTAGTTTGGCCGAGTTATTCGATGATTCTAGCATAGGGAAATATGCTTCGTTTTAGCAAATACATGAATATTTTATAAATTATTGTGAATTCCCGAAGCACGTCAATAGGTATCTATACGGGTTAATTCCTTCCTCTGACATCGCAGCCCTAAGCGCATCTAAGCGCTGGGGCACAAAAAGTTCTTAGAATTTTACTTTTAAATTCATCCATTGCATATAAATGTGGAGACTGTCTCATATAAATGACTACTGAACACTTCAAAAGTAGAGAGTTTCTACTGGCAATTGTATCCCAGACTAAAATATTCTCACCTACTGCCCCGCCATCACAAGCATTATTTCGCAGCACAGTTCAGTATCATGACTACGAGCACATAATAAAATGTTGTGAGTGTGTCGATGTAACGCCATCTCACCCAGGAATTATAAGAAATCTAGTCATTATTTAACATGTATCGCCTGTTTGATGTCTCCTTCTAGACCACCAAATGTAGTAAAATTTTTAGTGCGATAACGCATGTATCCAAAACATTTATACAGTTTGAAAAAGTCATGAAAGACTTTTTACATATGTGTTATTCATGTTTTTTAATAATAATATATTATTATTCAAAAACATGAATAACACCGCATTTTCAAGTGATTAATGAGAATAGATAAAGACGGGCGATGACGGTTTCAATTTTCATGAGGAGTGAAAACTCGGGTGTAAAATAATTGAGTATCTCGCAGGTTAAATTTCATGTGTTGAGTTTCCTAATATTCTCATGATATATAAATATATTTCTGTTGTGGCTTTAAAGCATGGGAATATACTATAATATAATCATCAATATGTAGTTGATCAATATTACTGTTGCCGATAATTAAACGATCGAAACGATGGAGAAATATAACGATATCAGTCCAGTGCTTCTTCATGACCGGAAGATATAAATATCAGCGGCTTCTTGGGTATACGGCGGTATTTTATTACGATAATTAATTATCGCCGTACTGTCTTTGGTGATATAATTTATTGATGGCAGATAGCGCTGACGATGCCACCTAATATCAAATTATTATTTTAATCCCAAAACCACTGCTGCTGATCAGTGATGATGCACCAAAAATAGGTGTTTTCCTCTGTGCGAAATACAAGTCCCTGTAGTCAGGCAGAGAAGAAATTTGCAATAATTTTTCAGATACAACCGACGTATTTGGGTGATTTAACGAAACATATTATTGTAATTTGGTATCTGAAAAGAATTACTGAAAATTGCCGAAGAAGTAAAACTACTGACAGATTCGATAACTTTATTCAAACTAAACTATTCCCACGTCACACAGAGGCTGCTCAAGCAAACGGAACAGTTCTCACCTTGCTTTTTTGTAGGCAGTGATTTTATAGACAGCGTCATTAATTACCTCCGCTGAAACGCAAGAAAAAACGAGTTCCATATGGAGAGCGTTCATCTACCTGAAGCCTATATATATACGAACACTCGCGTTGCAGTCTCATTATCTGGACAACTACATGAAATAGTTTCCCAATAAATATATATTTACATATATAATCAAAAGTAATATATTTTGGATCAACAACATTCTGGCGTGACTTTAATGGACATCATATGTGTTACAATTTGTCAATAAATGATCAATTTTTTATTCAAGAAAAAAAATTGTATGAATATGCCATCAAATAATTTATATTTGTCAAATATTTTCTAGATTTTTTAAATAGTTTTGATGGGGTTTGTATAAAATATTATGGCTTCTGAGAAATTTCTATAAAAAATTCAATGTTATTGCATCTGCTCCCGCGCTATATCTCATTTCGCAGCATTATTTGAGTCAATTTTCCCGTTCGGCCTTATTAACGAACATGAACTACTGATTAAACACAGTTAAACTACTGCCCTTGTATATTGGATCTAAAAGCACATGTTCTTGTTATGACATATCAAAGAGGGCAATCGTCAGATAAATTAATGAAATAATCGCTTATGCGCTTGCATCTTAGCTTTTTTTTGTGATATTCATATCTATATTTAATCTAATAGGTTACTGTCTATCACCAGATGAGAGATCTCGTATAACCATTTCAAACTGCAAAACTAGTATAAGAAAAATCCTGGCTCATTTCTTTATTGGAATTGCAGATTGAGTTATAGCTAAATACATAGAAAAACTCACAGCCTTTTGTTAAGTCCTCGTGGTCTTGATACTGAACTGAGATGCACAATAATGTTTGTGACGATGCGGTGAGAATAGTTCAGTTTGGGATACAATTGCCGGCCGAGGTTCTACACATGCCCAGAGTATTCAGTAGCTATGTTTAGGAAACAACGTCTGCATTGTGATTATTTTTTATTTTTTATTAATATGTATGTAAATTTTGAAAGCCTTGTGCTTGAAAACGCAGATAGGGCTTAAGAGAGAGGTTGAATAGCTCAGTGCATACGAATGTTGACTATATTCTGTAGGAAGCGTGCTATACCTGTTATTGATTGTTTAAGATATGCATATGGGCGGCGCTCCTATAGGCACCCTCCTCTTGATGAGGTGTCTTTGTCCGACCTTTGCAGACATTTTGACCGCTAGGTCATACAGAAGCATCAAACATTTGTTCAAACAAGGCATGTTTCTCTTTCATACATGTTTCGTCTGAAAACATTGAATAACACATGTATTGAAGTTTCCTATTATACAAGGAGCGCTTGGACCAATGTCTATTTAGTGTTGATTCTTTGTAAGCCTCTTTTTCAAGTAATATTTAATATAAAACATAAATTAAAATTTGCAATATGACAGCTGCTCGCCGGTAAGCATATTATTGCCCAGATTTAAATGATAATCTTCTAATACTTAAGGCCACCCTGCGATTGGTGCTGCAAAGATGTTGCGAACTTGTAAGTGATTAATATATGTTCATTGGGAAATATTACTTCAGAATATAACAATATCGTGAGACTGGGCCCTGCAGCGGTTGGCATATAATCAATAACTGGATGTGATCTTGAAAAATACCCACAACCTCGTATTGAACTATTTGTAGCAAGAGAGTTTTTACGGAAATGAAGGTGTCATATCAATTACTTGCTGGTATAATTATTAAATTAAGATAATAAATTAATTAGTCACGTTTTAATTAGTCACGTTCACTTTCACCCCTTAAAAGGGTGAGGACTTTGGATGATATGTAATGTGAGAATTATTCACAGCTCTCTATATTACATATTTTCAGTTGAAATAACTTCTTTATCACTCGCCAACCCTCAGCGCCATCGGTTGAAAAACCCGCTGCCCAGCAAATGAGTTTTCCACACTGTCTTTTCACCTGAGTTAACATTATTTCTTAAAATTAATAAGAAATTAACAGAGAAAGATTGATTTCAATAACAATCTCAACACTCTCCCCTGGTCCCGAAAGTTTACTGGTGAGGAATACGTAGTAATTAATTACCTCCTTGAATGTAATTCAGTCATGAGCGTCGCGATTCATATAGAAATGATGCAGCAAGCGTTTGTGCAAGTGTTGGGGGTTTAAAAGCTGTAAAGAAGCTTTTATAAGCTGTGAAAATATACATAGTTAATATAATTAATACGCTTCAGTAGGTTATTTAATGTATGTTCAAGTAGGAAAATTATTTTCTATTCCTTCAATTTAAATTTTCTAACATTTAATAACCATCCTCAAATCTCACTGCCTCCGGTGGGTTCGAAGCCACGTAGGAGATTGCTTATAACTGAAAACTCACGGACCTTTTTATAACGACTACAGAATAAGTAGTTGCTAAATATTTGTTACAAATTATCTGTGTGTCATGTACCAATGAATAATTCTAGTATTTCGTCCGTGTAGTCATGAAACGTAACTCAACCGGACGATGACTGTGATTGCGACGGTAAGAATAGTTCAGTCTGTCATGGGATGAAACTGCCTTCGAAGACACTTCATCTGACCGTAGTATTCAGTAGTTGCGAATCGGTGGTACATTTTTCAAACTCATTCTGAAATTAGTAGATATATCTTCAGTAATAGTATTTAAAAGCCAGTTCGCCGCAGCCAAGTAGGTTAAAAATCTGGCTTACGAAGAAATTGGTTTTAATATCTCTAACGAGTGGTTCCTCTGTGTGCAATTCTGGCTAAGGATTAATTACACGCCTCCAATGGAGTTATTATAGAGTATAGATAATCACCGCCTCGTGAGGCGCCTGTGTCGGACTGGTGCCTTCCTCAATAGTTTGACCATGAAAAAGCAACAAATTCTCAATCAATTCAGTTGAGAAAAATTCAAACTGAAAGAAGGTCAACATTTCGTTACAAAAAATGACCCTGGAACAATGCTGGAAACCCAGCACTTTTTTTTCAAAGATAACAATTTACTTTAATTAAAGCTTATCTTAGATCTTAACGAAAGAATTTTTTCACTATATATAATCATTTCAAAACAGAAATTTGAAATTTTTTATCATGCCTTGAACGTATTGATCGCTCCGTTGTTGTTGACAATAATAATATGCATGTTAAAATGTTGCTGGACGTGCAGTATAAGTTAAGCTTTTTGGATGCATGCATCAACAATATCATCATTATTGTTACTGCAGCTTTTTTCCTCCTCAAATAAAGTACAGGGATTGGCGACAGGCAGTTCAATGCTGATGATCCAACACTCACCACCGTGTGCACAAAGATCGAGTAAATGTAACTGAATTGCTACGATTGCTATATTAGAAGTTAGTGTCAGTAAACCGATTTGACATTGACTTAATGTTATCATCCACGTTAACTGCACTCAACTGACAGATTCGATGTGACAATAATGGGCAGTTTGATTTCAAATTGAACTTTTTAAACCAAGACGAGATTAGTAATCAATGATGTGGGCCACCCAAGTACACAAAATTCAACTATTTATTCAGCAATTTTACCGATGTTTAATAATTAAGCGAGTCGCCCCTGCAGCACAACCGCCGGCACAAACATTCGACCTCACGAGGTCAGTTTGGTCGAGTCCTTGACGATGAGGAATGCCATCGGCAACAATTTCCTTGCATTTAATGCAGCCTGTACACAGGAAGTTCGATTTTATTCTAATTTACGAAAGAAAGTTAATGCTTTTTTTATAAATAATATCGATTTCAGTGTTATCAGGCCGTTGGCCTGCCGCAAATAATTAAAGAAGAAGAATGTTCAGATATTATTGTGATCTCGAACGCGCAACTCGCTGCCTCAATTTTGCTTCGCCTACTGGTCTCTCTTCTACAATCCTTGCTGTAACCAATAGGCCACCCTGTCCGCTCTGCCTTTTACGGAACAATTTCAGAATCCCAAATGCCACGCAAAATAACGCCTCCGTCCTCCATATTTTTAGGTCGAAGTATAAAATTGGGGATCAAATTTCAAGACGAATAAATTGAAACAAAATACACGCCGGAAGCTTTCTCAATAATTATTTTACAGAGAGGATCAAAAGTTTCGCCAGCTGCTAATCCAACAGCACCCGCTGGACTCATGCCCTTGCTCCCCCCCACTCCCCCCGCTCCTTGCTGCCGCGGTTGCCGCGTCTCGCGCTCCTTCAACTTCCTTCGCCATTACCAATCTTACAAATTTTTGTGTTTGTCATTCGAGATTTAGGATTGTGTATTTACATCATGCTTTAAAAGATCGACAGTCCGTCGATTATAACTTTTCCATGCTATCCTCGTGGTGCTAGATATTGAATTCTTGAATTAAAGCCGACAACAAAAAAAAAACTGCTTAAATTGCTGCTGTGGTTGGCAGTGGATAGCTAGTGGCGTGCAGTGGT
>NW_025942707.1:0-973 GCF_000764305.2 Hyalella azteca
GTTTATTTCTTCCATTCCAACATGAATATTAAAAAGGCATAGCTCTAAATACCTTGCTTTGTCAGCAGTCGCTATGTCATTATTTTTGAAGCAATACAGTAAGAACAAAAAAATTAGAATAAATTAATATATCATCGTCCTCAATAGCAAGCTAGTACCAACAGAAGCACTAACAACCGGAAGTTTGGAGGAGCAGCAGCAGCAGTTGCAGCAAAAATGATAACAACTGAAAAGGTTTTACTTTCAACATTCTAAAATCAGCTCAAGGTTCAGGAAAGAAGCAGAGACAACAGCATCAGCAGTAGCAGCACCAAAAATCGCCAGTAACTGTGGCATATCATTCAAAAATCAGCACAAGATTCAGGAAAGGGGTAGCATCAGCAGGAGCAGTATAGAAAAACAACAGCAGGAGATGCAACAGCAGCACAAATGGTCAGAAATTTCGGCGCAACATTCAAAAATCAGCACAAGATTCAGGAAAGGGGTAGCATCAGCAGGAGCAGCACAGAAAAACAACAGCAGGAGATGCAACAGCACAAATGGTCAGAAATTTCGGCGTAACATTCGAAAATCAGTACAAGGTTAAGAAAATTTAGAGAAAAAAAGCATCATCAGCAGAAGCAGCACAGAAAAACAGGAGATGCAGCAGCACAAATGGTCTGAAATTTCGGCGCAACATTCGAAAATCAGCACAAGATTCATGAAGGGAGCAGCAGCAGAGCAGCTCGTTAGCGCGCTCTTATTGCAGCCGTGCCTCTCGTCCGTCTGGCGGGCGCAATTAGCAGGCGCTCAGCCTCTGATGGCAGATGGCCTGCATCAGCTCGGGATATAAAGTTTCTTCAAGCTTAGACCTGGAGTAGGTACTAGTGAGGATATGGAGTAGGTTCAAGCTAGGATATGGAATAGGTTAAAGTCAGGATCTAGAGCAGGTACAAGCCAGGATCTAGGGCAGGTTCAAGACAAGATATAGAGC